>NC_142524.1:8747074-9047074 GCF_964205215.1 Stylophora pistillata | reverse complement strand
AAGCTTGCCTCACTGCACGGTGCTGGCAAATACTCCTTTTTCCGGGCTGGTTACGAGCAAAACGATAGATGAATAAATAAGCGAAGAAAATGACGACAAAAGGGATGATAAAGCACGTGAAAGCCACGAGAAGTGTGTAAACGTCTTGCCAATCACCGGCAAACTGCACGGGTTGTAAACTTGCAATAATGGCGGCGTATAACCATGGTATAGCGATCATGACGTAGAAAACTTTTATGGACAGAGTTCTATGACGTAATGGGCGGACGATTGCGTGACAACGCTCGACACTCAGAGCTGTTAACTGCAGAATGGAAGCTCCTCCGATGAAAATGTCAAACGTAATGTAGAAAGTATATGTTGTTTGGGTGGTCGTGGAATGCTCGTGGTACGACGTAAAAATGAGCAACCAGCAGGGAATTGAGACAAACCCGACAAGAATATCACTGACGGCCAATCCCATTACTAGTGTGTTTGTGGCCGTGCGAAGATGTTTGTTTATTAAGAACGCGGAGAGAACGAGTCCATTAGCAGTTATAACAATTAACAATAACACAGCGTAGAGACTGACCGTTATGGTCAGCTCCAGTTGCGAGATTTTGGTCAGATAGTTGGATGAATTCGCAGTTTGGTTCATCTCTGGAAATACCAGTGCTTGGCCAGTGTTCGGCTAGATGTTACTGTTAATCAAATCCTGCAAAGAAAGATTTAATAGAAACATGTAGATTAAAAGTGGGAAGTGTTAAACATTAAACATTAGCAAAATGGCCGCGGCAACACTCGATTGATATGCTCAGTTCACAAGACAATCTGTGTTATGAAGGTTTACTACAAAACGAAAACCAAAGTCACTTTTAAATAAGAAAAAAAGGTATACCATTCCGAAAGGAAACCTCGTGCTGTGGGGTAATACTGGGTCGATCGCTATGTTGAGCTATCAGCGCTGAGAGCAGAATTAAAATGCGATGTTCTTTCCATGTTTCTAAGGATATTCTTGAGATTCATAACGACTGACTTTCCCCGCTGCCCAGTATATTTTCATCTTTTAGTGTGTAGAAATCTGAGAGCAACTGTGCATCTTTTCTAGCTTAGTGAAAATTAATCCAAACTACTTGCAGTAGCTTCTTTGATATCTGATAGCCGCTCGGCAAAACTGGTTGCTGTGTGCCAACCTTGGGAATTTGTCATTTGGTTATGTCAACTAAGTTGAAATTGTACATTGGCCACTGTAAAGAGTTAATAAGCTGACGTTTCGAGCGTTAGCCCTTCGTCCTTAACTCTTGGAAATTTTTCTGTAACCCTTTTAGTTCCAGCGTCTGTACATCAGCTCTATACGGTGTTTGTCATGTTTCTTACACTTTTCAAAAATCCCAGAGAATAAATAAAGTCAAACAATATCCACCACTTGATATTTTTGCCTTCTGCTAATCATTTTTCTGCCTAAAAATATTCTGATATTGAAAGAAAAAATCTTCGTTCAGGTCACTTCTTGGAGGGACAGCGCTTTACATTAGCTAGAAATCATTTTGCGAAAGGCCTAAGTACGTGAGTACCTTTCATTTAAAGGAGACCCAAGAAAAGTTTTGAGTATTTATCATTAAAAGAGGCAACGAAATAAGCGAATGATAATAGAAGTAGTAATTATGATAACAAGGGTAGCCAAGGACTAGGAAGATTATAACGGACTGCAGATGACGAACATAGAAATATTTGGGCTAAAATTTCAAGATTCGCAAAAGGCTGTCACTTCATTTAACTATGGAGGTCACGACTGAGGCCTCGTTTATATGTCGCGCTACAGTCGAATTTAATTCAGACGAATTTCCATTAAATTCGTCGTTCCGTCGACGTAAATCTTGGCGTGGTTTATTGCGTCGAAATCAATACGATCGAATTTAATTCTCTTCCCAAATGCAGTGTTTCTGGTCAGAGGTGTCATTTTGAAACAAGCATGGCGCGGTTGAAATACTTTAAGAAAATGTATGCATTTCATTCGACGCGAAGCTAATGCGACGTAAAAACTGAAGACGCGTTATCGATATTTTATCTGTCTTACCAAGACGGATAAAACGTCAAGGACGAATTTAATTTACCAGATGAATTTAATTCGTTTAGACGTCGCGCTATCGTCGAATTTAATTGCTTGTGGGACCTTGAATTAAATTCGTCTAAATTAAATTCGACTGTAGCGCGACGTATAAACTAGGCCTAAGTCTGCGAAGGAAAACTAAGGCAACAGACGTTAGGATGAATTCTAGAAAAGGAGATGATGAAAGTAAACAAGGTTTCCATTTGTCACTTTTGAAAAATGTACGCTACTATTTTTAAGATTTACAAACCATGGCACAGCTTATTGCAAACAGCCGCGATTGAGTGATTCCGTGCAAACTGCAATCCAGTGGGTCAATGCTATGCTGTTTCGCTTCGGATTTTTAAGTGCTGTCTGTTGAAAGCAATAGAGATCTTTAACGATCTTTGGACAATGTGACGAGCCAGCCAACTGACTCGGTCGGCAGCACGCAATAACAACTGGCGGGAGTATTTCTTATAGTTCTGTTAAATTATTTTTCTTACACAGAGATATAATATATTTGATGGGGTAAGAACACCTATGGAGCTATGAGATTAAATGCAGGTAAATAAGGTAAACTGCCTTTATTACTCTATCTCGAAATTGAGCAATAAAAGGAAACAGTCATGGCAAACTTTGATAATACATGTCTTTGTTTACACTTGAGAATTGAGGTTTAGCTGTTATTGTCCTTAAAAGATAAAGTGCTTTGGACTTTTTTTGCTGGTCACGATTTTAGTTTTAGGTCAGTTTTTACGACAGTTCGTGATTGAAGTGGAGCGGGTGTCTATATTTACGATAAACGTGACAATCTTGAAAATGTTTCCCTCGCCATCTTTTTTCCCCAAGAGTGCTTAAAAGGCTTTCCGACTCTATCAAATCAATCGAAAAAAATTCGATTTTAATTAATCCGTCTAAAATACCAATTGTTATTAAAAAAATATTCACAAGGCAAAAAAAAGTCTGAAGCAAAAGTCAATCATTCTCAATGTTTTAACGAAATTTAATAACACTGTCGGAAATGTGTAGACATCTTAAGTACTTTGAGAAGCTTAGAAAAGGTAACAGCTTGAAGTACCGAAACGTATGTCGATCAAAGCGGAAGAATAAATGACTGAGTTGAAAAACGAGTAAATAAATCTATTTGAAGGACCTAGAGTTGAATGGGGAGTTTGGCTACGCAATTTGAGACCTGCAAGGTTTAGCAGCTGCAAATTCAACCGTCGTGTGCGACTCCCAAAACAGCTCCTGGTTTGCTTTCATTCAGGATTTACGCGCTTTGACAGGTTTTCTTTTACATATCATTATTATTACAATTTAGCGCCTTCTTTAAAATCAGAGGAAAATTTAATCGTTGGTGCTTAAAAGAAAAAGAAATCGTTATCACTGGTAAATTTTTTTTCAGATGTGTCTGCTATCAATTCTTCTGATATCAAATATCAAAATCGCACTAAAATTGTAAATGATAAAATGAACTGATACATAATTCATAGGATGAATTACAGAAGGAATCAAACTCAGTACCTCGTTCGTAATACATGGTTTCGTTGCTCAATATTGGTTGGGGCGCACTGGCGGTGTCCGTAAAATACTTAAGTAAGAGCTCCTCATGATGGAAGCGTAAATTCCATTATATAAGGCCAAAAAACACTTAATATTCTCTTTATAAGGCTTCACTCCTTAAAACTACATGGACTCATTTTCAGAGCATTTTTCAATTGAAAGTCTTTCCAGAGAAACCGAGGATTGTTTCGGTTTGTACTTAACTCTGCTCTGCTATTGGTTCGGAAAATTCGCGCCATCCTCTCAACCAATCAGATGCAAGAGTAAAGAAAACAATCGCGACCAGGTCAGTCACGTTTTCCCGCGCTTCAAGCAATTTGTTTAGTTTCACTTTAAGTTCTAATTGGCTAATGATAATGAAATCCTTTGTTCTTATTGGTCGCTGTGTCCCTTACTACACAAACCAATTTTCTGCATGTATGTTAAGCAACTGTGACGTCATCACTTCTAACGTCAATAACTTTTTACATTCAATGTTCATCGCATTAAGGCCTGGAGGCTTCAAACCAGTTTCTAATTTTTTCAAGAAAGGCGTTCATTTTTTCGTTCATTAAGAATTACCGCTCTGCAATCAAGAAGCCGTTCGAGTCAGGCATGTCACCAGGCCTGCATTTGGAATAAGTTTTAAACACGAGGGCGCGCTATAAAAAGAGAGGTCCCTTACGTGCCTGGTAGACGAACAGAATGAGCTGATGAGATGTTTACTTCACCAGCATGGTGGCAATGATGTAACGTGCGAACCACCTACTTCGATTTCAGATTTACCGCCACAAATAAAGACAGTTTACATTGGAGAAAGGAAATGGAAATCTCAAAAATTCTTGTATTCCCAAAACGAAACACTGATAATTTTGTGACAGTGTTCGTCGTCATCCGAGTTATCATAGAAATCACAGGCACTAGATTCAGTTTTTCACTTTTTAAAGCCCAGTTGTAACTAACTGTATTCTGGTCGAGTCCTTACCAGATGATTTGAATTTCTTAACAATGGTTGTAAATCTACCTGATCGAATATTTTCTTTCAGTTCAATTACGGTGATTCGTTTTATTTTTTGTTGTTGTTGTTGTTGTCCTTTTTTAGGTTAAATTTTTGTGCAAATTTAGCAAATTCTGATTCTCTCAATGTCGAGACCCAGACGAAAAGTCTAGTCTGTGACAGCATTATTGTGAGTCTTGTCCTGTACACTTACAGCTGTGTCGATTTGCAAAGGCTGTTACCGTCCTTTCAAACAAAGGGGGCTGGAAACTGAAACCATGAGCTCATTGAAATCCATGAACAAGAGACGAACTGCTCTCCCAACAGTTGAAATGTTGGTTTACGTGTTTCGCGGTAATACAAAGCGCCTAATTAACGCGTGAGTTTTTCATGTACCACTTTTTTAAAGAGCGTTTTCCCCTCACTTTCTGAATCGTGATCCGAGACGTTCGCGACCCAGCGTCAGAGAACTAAATATCGATTTAATTTAAACTGAAGTCCTGCAGGGCATAGAAGACACAGCTTTTGATGGATTGCACGCAATTAATCTTCCTATTTGAACAACGGACATTCGGTTTTAAAAGATTTGTCATTCCTCGAAAGCTTCATTGACAACTTTGTCGTGTTATCTGAGAGAAAAATGGCAACTCTATGTAGTTTCTATTAGAGCCTGTCATCTAAAAAGGAAACAAAAAGATTGATAGCACGCGTAGGCTGTCAGTACGTATTTTAAGAAAGCCGTTAGCACTACATAATGAAGTCTGGCGCCAAAAGTAGTAAAACTCATTATCTAAAGATAGGATATTGAACATTAATTGGTCACCTGTAAGCCGAGACGACCAAGAGAGGTAGAAAGCTCTCTCGATAACACAACAGATAGATAAATTAAAAAAAGGACACACGAAAACGAAGTCAAAGGAATCGAGAAGAAAGTGCAAGATTGCTTTATTCGATTTCATATGTGTATCGAGGTCCATTACAAAATACTTTTGTTTGTGTAGTTATCTTTCCCCAACATTGATATGAGTTAGATATTTCTTTCTCTTGACAAAAAGGCCAGTTATATTTCTGTGAAGCAAATAGAATTTTCAACCCAGTGAATAAACCAATGCAAACAATCCATTTTCGAATGTAAATTTAATGCAAAGACAATCGGAAAACGTTGGCGGGTAGCGCGGGTGATTTTAATATATAGTGTTTCCAGTAAAATGTTTTTAAGAACCTGTACGTCAAATACAGCAAGTCTGAGTTTTCGTTTTGTTAGACATCTGTGCATACAGACTTAGAGATTGCAAATGAAGGCTTGCGTGCCGAGAGCTCTGTTCCGTGTTTGTCGTTTTTCTATCGCCCTAAGGTAAAGTTGAAGACAGTTGGCACACGTCTTGGAAACGTCGATCTTATCCTACCACAACAAAACCATGGCGTGTATGAAAAGAGTTGTATTTTCAAGGGAGCATATAAAACTGTTTTAACTAACCAATAGGCTAAATACACGACTTTCCGGTGAATACGTTCCGTAACTTTGCAAATATAGGGTTAACTTGGGGAAACGATTAAAAAAATCTCGATCTTCTCGTCAGTTGCATGAACATATTTTCTATCAAAGTTTTGACCAACTGATGACGTGTATCGCATTATTACCTTTGCGTGGCCTTTACAGGAAAATGTTACTCAGTGGAAGAAAATATCATAAATAACCCTAAAACCTGACTGAAGACAGAAAAAATACCAGAGAGAATGTGCTAAAATATTTTCTTTCTGTGTGCAAATAAACCTTTCGTTGCCTTATTACAAAACCTTTTTAGTTTTCACGAAACAGAATAATATATATGTACCGGTCTGTTATACATACATTCGAGCCTGATAATTTTGAAAAGGCGTGATTTCCGAGCGAACAGAAGTTTAAAAATTTCTGATGTTGACGTAAAATTACTAACCTTCTCTCTGGCTTGAGCAACACCGTTGGTACATCCACTACTTCAGATGATTCAAAATCAGTTTTATGTGGCTATAATTAATGATCTTTAGTAACCAAGACAGAAATGCATCGTGGGATACTGCCTGCTAGGGAAAGCTTTCACATTATGTAATAATGTTTTCTGGTTGATTGTATTTAAAGTTTGAAACTCGGATCGACTTTAGCGCCTAGCGAGTTCTTTACATTTAGCGCGTGGCCAAAAGGATCATGTTGCATAGCAGTGACGTAGAAAACTGTGAAGACACGTCGGCAACTACGGTGGAGAAAAGAGAAATAAAGAAGAGGAGACGAACGTATTGCGCGGCCGGAGCGGCAAATGATGTTAGCAACAAGAATAATACACATTTACCGGGCATTTCCAGTGCGAAGAAATAATATGTTTTGGCAACAGAAACGAACACAGCTACCCATTCTTAACATAGATTTCTCTACCGAAAAAAAGATCACAAATACAACACACTAAACTTTCAGTAACCGTGACCTAAACGCCGAAAGTCTTCGGCGAAATCTTCACGCGGTTCTCCTTCGCAGGGTCGAACCGTACTGGAAACTTCCATTTCTTCGTTACTACTTGAGTACGTTGTATCGATCATTACTCTCGTTGGAGCTCGTTGAAGGAAGGTACACACTGTTCTCGGACATTATTTTAAAATTCAAAATTACAAGATATGTGAGAGATTGTGAAATACAGTGTATCAACTGAGAGTTTTCACAGATTTCTATGTCAGCACTCACTAACTCGTCACCAGTCGACGGGACACTTTTACGACAAAATAATAACTTTTAATTTTTTTTAAATTTTTCGCCTATCGGAATTGGTTTGCACTAATGATAAGCTAAATAAATAATCCAAAAAAATTTCCTGTCATAGGCCCTTTAAGTAGAATCTCAAGCGACTTCTGTAAGCATTCAGTTTGTTATCGGCTAAAAGTCCCTCTCTTACTATAGATAAAGTATATTTAGCCTGAAGAGCTCTATCCTATTATTTCGTGACCGAAAACAGTTTGTTGAGGCATACCTTGATAACAATAATGACTGTTCATTTTGCTAAAAATAATTTAAAAAATCCCACTCCGATGTTTAATCAACAACTGCCCTGGAAAAAATAAAGCCCGCCTCGTGGAGATTTTGAGAGATTTGGTAACGACCACATGCATGTTAAGACGCTCCTTAGTTTTGTTTTATGTTTTAAAACCGATGCATTCAGGATAAAAGCTGAAACAATTTTTGAAATTGTCCGAAGCATGCGAGCTTACTTCAAGTGATCGTTTACATTTCTGAAATCAGATGTTATAGAACCGGCCTCGCATGAATGCGTACTAAGAGAAAGGTTTGATATCTGCTCTAAGTGAAAAATTTGATTAAGAATGAACGCGAGGAAACAGTACTTGAAATTTTGATCAGTTTCCCCTGTCAAAGATGGAAGACCTACTACAGAGAGAAACTTCGTGTCAGTTACCATGGCGACGATGAACTGCCAGTCATAAAAAAGGAGGATTTTTGTACAATCCTGCATAGATGTGTGAGCTTAACTTTTTCGCCACTTCGAGCACTTTGCTTTGTACTGAGACTTATTCAGTGATTAGACGGCTGGTTTTCTGACATTGTATAAAGGAATGGACTGGCTTGGCAGTAAATCACTTACTGCGTATTTTAGAACGTAAGCTCACTCAAGCCAAGAACTTCCTCATAATATTGATACAATTTCAAGCAAACAAGTGACGAGTATGATAAAGAAAATCATCAATTAAGAGATTAATAGTCGATCCAATACCAAATTCTCCAAACTTGCATCATAAGAATTGTATAACAGACAGTAAGGAGAATTGCTAATAAGATCCTGAGGTAAAGGAGTTAAGCAGATGTTCACTTGTAACTTAATTGCTAAGTGAGTAACATTTTTTTACTCTGTTTGAAGCCGTGTTTTGATCATGAAGACAAATACTCTATCGTCTTTTCACGTAGAGATTCTTGTTTTGAATCGCTCTTTCGCGCGATAATGAAACTGTTGTCAGAGTGAACGTCTTTTAGTTTAGTTCAGCATGCATATAGAGTACGACTGATTTACGGAAAACGTCCCACTGTTTTTTTCGTCTAGTACTCATTTTTCGGCGAAGGTAAATGTTATTGTTGCCTTGACCTTCAGTTTACCGATGAGCTCGATTGTTTTTCAATATTTCCTTAACAAAATCAAGAAATATTTTAGGTAAGCTATGAACATACGTCACTGGTTTCAATGTATAAAAAAATAAATTCCTCAGCCTTGGATATTCATGTCTGTTGTTTGGAAATGAATCTAAACAATTTGTTTCCCTTCTCGGTTTAGTATAACCTCTCCATTGTCCTCCTGTCTCGTTGAAATTTAGGCGCTGAACTTAAAGATGCGCTTGATTTCAAACGGTCTCAGTGTATTCATTTGCATCTTTTTGTCTTACGAGTTTTTGAGCTTGCTGGAAACCAGCCAACACAAGCTTCTGACAATAAGGGCATAAGAGAAATGAACGATAGTTCCAAGAATCACAAATACTACCAGCACTTAAGTACGAATTGAATCTAAACCTCACCTAAATTGTATTTGAGGCCCACATGTTAAGTTTACATATATATCATCGTTAAATTTTACCAACACTTGAATTTGATTTTAGCTATTTTCAAAAATATTTTTTCCGCTGGGGGGATAAAGTCAAGTTAAGCTGGGTCAACGCATTTGAATTCAAATATAAATTCTTTGGTTTAACACTTTACCTTAACTCAAGTTGAAGGATAACTTGACATTCACTGAGTAATGTGTTCCTATAACGTTAGTCTAACATGGCACTGTAGTACAAGAAGAAGCAGGTGGTAACAAACGAAATTTAAGCACTTCCCCAATCGACATCATTTACATCCGCCGTGTGGAAAAACAAGTTATTCAGGGGTTTGGAACACTTCCTAACGAACCATAATAAATCACATCATCCATTTTCTGTCATGTCGGAGAAAAACAAATTTGATGAATTAGCCGCTTTGATCTATTAGTTATGTGAAAAAGGAAATACGAACGAGTAGGCTGCCAAAATCATTGCGAGAAATAACGATAGTGCAGTGTTTTTTAACCTGTCATTAGTGGTCCAAGGATTTACTTTTGCCTTCCCGCCGATATGCGTGGGCATGCATATGTAGTAATAATTTTTACATAGCAGTTCACTTCTTGAAAAACAATCGCAGGGAGTGTTATCTCTTATCGGTTCAAAATGGAGAAGTTAGGTAGCTGGTCGAAAAAGAAATTGTTCGCTTGGGAAAATAAACTCGTGAAATACGAGTAAATTCCATCGGCGCCAAAATGACTACTGTTCTCTAACCATTATGGCAACTGTTTTGTGGTCGTGCGCTGTTTTTCTCGCGTAGGTCAGTTTTTCCGACGTTAGGAGATGTATGAAGATTAACGTCGAAGCTTTTTCCGTCCTTTCCTGATTTTTTCGCAATTTATCATTGTGTGAAGGAAGCATTATCAAGCAGTTCTCACCGCGTGTACATACGTCAGGACGCCGCGGAGTTTTAAAAAAACTATCTTTCAGTGATTAGTTCTTACAGAATGTTTTGGGTTTAAGTCAATGTGATCTACGCAATCCGCCTTTGCTAAAAAATGATCCCTTTTCAATTCATAGATAACAGCTTTATTCCGTTAGTAACTAAACCTATTAATTCTAGAAAATATACCCACTCAACAATCTTGACAAAGGAATACCGCACAATGTTAGAATAGAGGCTGATAGTTTCTAAAGAAACGGTTTGGCGCTGCGTCGGTGGGGGTAACGAAATAATTTGAATATATCAACAAAGTTGAAATGGTAAATTGGCCACCGTTACGGTTATAAAAGCCGACGTTTCGAGCGTTAGCCCTTCGTCGGAGCGAATAGAGGAATTGTGGGTTGTGTGTACTTTTAAAGGCAGAAAATGGAGCTACGTGATTGGTGGGAACTACTGCCTTTAAAAGCACACACAACCCACAATTCCTCTATTCGCTCCGACGAAGGGCTAATTAACGCTCGAAACGTCAGCTTTTATAACCGTAACGGTGGCCAATTTACCATTTCAACTTTGTTGATATATTCAAATTATAATGTTAGAATAAGTTAACTTCGTGCACCATAAATCTAGTACAATTTATCGTGCGAAATTTCTGACTATTTCTGTTTTCTTTTCCAAATGATTTCATCACAGTCCAACCCCTATTAAGCGGCCGCCCTCGGGGAAATGGAAAGTGGCCGCTTAATAGGGGTTGGCCGCCTAATAGGGGTTCGTCAGGAATTGGTCTGAAACTTACGTAAAACGTCCATGTATTCAAATACAAGCGTGCTTAAAGGCTTTTAACCTCTGCTGGACACAATAAAGCGTTTAAAAATCGCACAAAACCAAATTGAAGAAAATGCTCAGATAAGGTCACAACATGAATCAGTTACGTTGAAAAGTTAATAATAATAATAATAATAATAATAAACATTTTAACGTGGAGAAACACTTAGCTAGAAGCTAGTTTACAGGTTTTCCACGAAACAACTTAAACAAATAATAGGAGTTAGCGACATGTAACACGACATGGTCATATTAATTCAGTGATTAATTGCACAAATTCAATTTCAAGGAAATCTGACGATGAGGTCTCAACAAGAACCAAGTAACACATATGAAATTCACGATATTGACAAAACTATAATACATGTTGCAAAAGCAAAATATCGTTAGTTAAAATAATCCTGGAGACTCGTTTGTCGATTTGGAGTTCGAAGGTTCAAGGCGTAAATTAAGTCGTTTGACTTTGCAAGCGACAAAGCGAGCTCCTGATGACCATTAAACTGAGCGAAGTGCCACAACTGTTCTGCCACCTTCATTGCCTCTATCAAGGACTTAATAGCTGGCGGCTCGACCTCGTTGTCAAAATCATTATCTTTCGCTGTTGAAACGTCGTCTGGAACTTCCACATCATCCTCCAGTAATTGTGCTCGAGCTGCTTCCCTCCAGTTGTCATTAGAATGGTCTATAAGCCCCGAACAGATTGGAACATCATTTTCATTGGAAATGTACTCTTCGGCGGAACACTGCGTATCAATGCGGTTTACAAGGGCTTGCAAATCAAGCAGCTCTTCTCCCTGAAAAGGGTCATCTTCGATGATCTCTTCTTAGGCATATAACCCTATTTTCTCTAAGCACTTCTTGATAGTGTGGGAAGCGACGTCGTTCCAGGCTTGTCTTCCCCATTCAATAGCCATAAGAAAATTGATGGACTTTACAATTTCTGCAACGTTCTTTGCGCCATCCACCTTACTACAGACGTACCTAAGCATTCGTTTCCTGTAGAGAACTTTCCAGCTAGCAATAATTCCGGCGTCCAGCGTACGAGGGTGAGTCCTGGAAGTTGTATTCTTCGGTAAGAATACAACATTTATGTTAGAGAACTTCCGTTTCAGACTTTCGGGGTGGCAGCGCGCATTATCCATTTTAAAGAAAAATCTGTCTACTGTGTCGCCTTAAACGTCCGTTGAGTTAGGAAAGACTCTCAGTCATAACTTCAGTAGTCATCCGGGCTTTCTTGTTTGCATAGTAGAAACACTTACAGGGACGTTTGCCGTCCTTCAAGGTTTTGAAACACCGAGGATTTGCAGACTTTCCAATCACTATTGGATCCTCCTTCTCGCCAGCTGCGTTTACGAAAAATGCCCAGGTAAGCCTTTGCTTAGCTTGTTCGTTACCTCCAGTGCAGCACCTTCCCTTTTCGTTAAGAGTCTTCTCTGGGAGCCCACGCCAAAAACTTCCTGTGTTATCCCTGTTATGTTTTCAGCCTTCCATCCCCTGGTGATTTCTCTTGCTCTCTCATTCCAACTTTCAATGGTTTCAGTTCTCACATCCACGGCCTCGCCCGCGATTGTCATGTTGCAGATATTGTGCTGACGCTTAAATCTATCAAGCCAGCCATTAGATGCAACAAAGTCATCGATCCCTAACCTTTCTGCGATAATCATAGCTTCCTCTTGTAGCATCGCCCCGGAAACTGGTTTATTGGACTGTCCACACAGGGTATACCAGTTCCAAACTGCCTCCACGTCAGAATATATTAGCAGTGCGCCTTCTCTTAACTTGGCTTCGACAGACGTTCCCACGTACAAAGCTGTAATGGATTCTTTGCTTCGTAGAATAGCCTGAATCTGGGTTTTTCCAGTTCCAAAGTGATTAGCAATCTTTCTGTTTCCGAGCTTTGGGTGAGTTTTTGCGAACTCAAGAACAGCAACCTTCTGCGAAAGATCAAGACATTTACGTTTCTTTTCTAAATGGGAACAAGCGGTGGTATTACGGTGACTATCTTTCTTTGTTATCTCTGCTTCTTTGATGCCACGTGGTAATTGTTCTTTGCCTGTAGCAGCTGATCGTCTACACGAGAAACAGAATGAAGCGAATGAGCCGGCCCTCCAGCCTGTAGTTTCCTCTGGAGCATCGATAGAGCAGCTGCTTGACCTGTTGCATGTTGGTTTGGTACAAGACAAACATCGGTAATTTGTTTCCTCGCCGTATGTTTGACAAGATGCTGCCGACATTGCAAGGACAACGCGTACTGGAAAAGGACCAATTTCAGTATTACACGCGTTACTTACGTTGTTCTAAATTAAGATCGAAACTTAATTGGGGCGGTTTTCGTTTACCCAACACCTTTTTGACAAGTGCACGTGAATACACGTAGGACACTGTAAGCCATTGGGAGTAGGCCTGAAACGCTGGTAACAGAGCTTTTGAATCATCCGTCATCGGTGAAAGACCGTAAATTTTACATGTCTGAGGAAGCTGAGCTGCAAGTAAAGTCATTCATAAGAGGTTATCATGAATATATGGATATCTGGGTTCCCAATCATAGAAGACGAATATGAGCTGAAACGAGAACCGGGCAATAAGAAAGACCGTAATGCCGTGGCAATTGTGCGTCCAGGTACACGTGGTAGATCTTGTGAGGAAAATCAAGTGCCGGGAAATGAGTATGACATGTCCCGAAACTGATGGCGATATGGCTAACTAAATATCTCAAGAGAGGGACCAATAACGGAAAAGCAGTTGTTAAAGGCAAACGTGTCAATAGATGAGGCGGACATGGCTTAGAAGTTCCCTGTGAATACTTATTCACGGGAGACAAATTTTCCATTTCATGGTTGAAAACAAAAGCTAGAAAAAGAAAGATTTGAACTCATATGAACAATAAACCATTGTCTAAGGAGACGTCTTTTCGACACGCTATATACCTTTGCACTTGGATTTGTGCACTTGTGAGCGCTTGTCAAAAAGTTTCTGGCACAATTTATTAATCCAAAAAGCTTTGTTTCTCAAAGAATCGACTACCAATATAGCTAAGGCTCAAGTTAATATGTACAATGCCATGCCACTGCTGTGTTCCTTCCCGGACTACTAGGGGATATCGCAATGTAAACGGTTAATAAATATCCTACATCAAGTTTCCCGAAGAAAAACTCGCGAGAAAGCAATGGCTTCATGCAATCCGTCAAGAGGAAGGAAAAAGGTTCAAAGTCTTGGACTCAACCATGGTCTGTTCGCACCATTTAAAAATGGAAGACTTGAAGAAAAGTATTGCGGGCAAAATATGCCTTCAAACCAATGTTGTACCATTGGTATTTTAGTGGCGTACTTCGCCGCGCAAAAGGAAGCCCCCACCTCAAAGATTTACTAGTAAAGCAACTACTCATCAATCATCCAGGGCTTTATTCATGGCGTGCACACTCGGAAAGCAGTGTAACTGATAAATCGAATGAACAGCTAGAGAGTCAGATTACAACTGTAGAATCTAATGAAAAGAATGTCGAAAATGAGGCAAAGAGAAAAGATGTCGAAACTCAGACCGATTTGGTCGAGTCGAAGGATGCATGCATTCAGAGTGATCAGAGTGTTGTCGCGCTTGTGAAACAGTATGAAATGAGAATAGAAGAGCTCTAAAGAGAAACAGAAAGCATTTCAAAGAAGAATGAATGTTTAAAAAGTAGACTTTTTTCTAGTGAAAGATTTCGCGCCGACAATTCTGCTGTGTCCTGCTACACTTCGTTTCCTAACAACGGTGTTTTAATGGAAATCTACAGTTATCTAGACCCCAGAACGTGTTATGATTGTTTAATTCCGCTCTGGTAAACAGAGGCATCTTGTGAAGTGAGTAGCTCCACATACTAGATTCGGGGAACTTGACGGGAACATGTCGTTGAGCGGTGGAGTGTGAACTTGTGTTGTTTGCCGAGCGTAGTTGTTTTCGTTTAGAATAAAGATTATTGGGATCAGGATCAATGATGTTTTTATCCTTTCCGCTCTTGATGTATTAAAGGTCAATTTAAGTGTAAGTAATCACAATTGACAATTTTCTCAAGCAATCAAAACACCTCGAAGTACGCATCTTGTGCTGGAAACTAGCCTTTTCACAAGCTCTGCTTTTGTCTTTAAACCTTTCGCTGGGTTACCTCTGCCCTTCAACCATAGTCTCAAGTCCTCAGTCTTGAATTGTGAGAGATTTCTATCACCTAAGGAAGCTCCAGGAATGTCATTTTCGGTTAAAAAGCTCGAGGAATTGCGAGAGTTTGTATTCGCGTCGCCATGTGTTGCCCGGGTGGCCTCGCTTTCGTGAAATTATTCATAACCAGTCTCAGACCTCCATCGCATTTTCCGCCATTATGGCAAAGGTGTATGTAAATTTTGAGGATGTGTTCGGTCGGTTTCTAAAATAAACATTTCATCGCGTAAAGAGAACAATAAACGTGTGTTTAGATGTATTTAGCCGTCGCTGCTGTCTATTTCGGATTCTCATCTGTCATCGCCTTATCACAAACAAATCCAAAGCGCACTTATTTAGGGGTGGCCGATTGATAGGGGTTTCATTTATAGTATTTAACTGAAAATAATTTTGGGACTTTTCATAACTGGCCGCTTAATAGTATAAGGGGTGGCCGCTTAATAGGTGGCCGCTTATACGCTTAATAATATACATGAAAAAATTTCTCAGTTCTGATTGGTTAAGATGAATGCAGTTTTCAGTTAATTCAGTGCAGAAGAGAGTTAATTCAGTGCAAAGAAAGAAACAAACCAGACATTCTGATTGATCAGAATGATTGGTCAATGTCAAGGTCAATGTCAAGGTCAATGTCAATGTCAAGGTCAATGTCACTTGCAGGGTCTGAAGGGTCACTTGCAATGTCACTTGCAGGGTCTGCAGGGTCTGAAGAGCGCGCGCATCACGTGCAAAATTAATTTTATTTTTCCACGTGATGCGCGCGCTCTTCTTCTGCGTATTCTGCGTAGTTATGAGAAGCTACCTCGTATTTTTTCATGTATATTATTACTAGATAATCACATGATTCTCTCGTGCAATTTGGAATAAATAAGCACTTATAAATGTTTTCAAAGACCACAAATTGCATGAGCCCGTAGGGCTCATGCAATTTTGTTAGTCTTTGAAAAAATTTACTCGTGCTTATTTATTCTAAATTGCACTCGAAATCATGTGATTACCTATACTAGTAGGGGTTGGACTGTATATAGATATAGTCATGATTTGCAAGTTTTCCAGTATTCTACCAAAAACAATGCCTGTTCCAGCAAATTGCTTGTCTGCAATTATATACTGGAACCAGACAAACCTAACCACAAATGTGTTCTTTAAAGAATCTCTCAAGGACCAATAGGCTCTTTGCACGACTTGATCACGTGATCAACTTTTCGGTAAACATGAAAACAGTTCACTTTTGAAAAATTTTGTTCACACAAACTCATACAAATGCTTCTAACTTTCGGCGGCCGTTGCAATCGCTACTTTTGAGATATACGGCTGAAAATTCTCAGGTCACCTAATTTTAATATGCTCTTTCAGCTTGTGCTAACAAAATTTTTCAAAAGGGAACTTTTTTCGGGTTTACCGAAAGTTGATCACGTGATCAAGTCAGGCAAAGAGCCTGACCATTCGGCATCAAATAGATATGAATAAACATAGACAATTTTTGCCGTGGATGATCGTATCATTATTGACGGAAAACATTTATCCCGAGCATAGCGTGGACATGACCTTAAGCATCGAAAAAATTCAAAGTAGAGGGGATCACGGGGCAAGTAGGGCTATTTACGTCCCTAAAACAATTAGTTTATTCAGTGTTGTCTCAGTTTCATCCCAGACAACGTAATTAGTGACTTGCAACGCAAGCGACTTACCTCTGAAACTCCTTTGTTAGCTATTTTGATAACTTAAAACACTTAGCCACGTCATTAAGAATAAAAAAAAATTGCTGTATGGTGATCAAAATTTATACGTTCAAAGCCCGAATAGTTTGTGGATCATCCCAGACGGCGTTTTGTCTTTGCCAATAGACCCGCAGATAACTTGTTATATTGTATCGAAATTTTCTTCGGCGACAAAAGGCTCGATTGACAACATCTTGAATTTGCAAACAGGAACTGTTGAAGCGCAATGCTCAACAAGTTTGCCTGCAAATTCTGAAAAGTCTTTGAGACGTCTCTTTATTGAGACAAATTAATGGGCGCGTTAGACTTAGACATGAACATTTTCCTTACAAAGCAGAAATTATTATCAAATCGCCGGATGAAGAAGATAAGATAACTATAGAAACGCGAGTCCAAAATATCGTTAGACGAGCGTAAGGTTTAAAGAATTTGACAAAAAAAAAAAATGATCAAATCGGGAATAAAAAGTCATCCAGATCGAGAGTTCGGTAACATTGTACCACTTGTGGAAGCTTTTTCTCGCTTGTAAAAAGCTTACCTTAAACGTTGACTCATTCAGTGCCCTGCATCACTATCTAAATGCTCAATTCCCTTTTTTCCGCCAATTCTAGAGATCACTTTCCCGGGCGTTTCGTGATGGTGCAAATTTAACTGCAATTCGCTTAGGTATGATACCAGTCCACCCTCACGAATACTTGAGGCAGGTTTTGTTTCAGCCCTTTAAGATAATCCCGAATGATGACAAATTGTTTACGACTGAGGGAATACCAAAAACAAACTAGGGCACTCATCATTTCCGGTTGCAAATTGACGTTTTCCTTTTTTCAGTGGATTAGTTTAACAACTGATTATTTTAATTAAGGAACGAATGAGAAGAAATAAGAAAAGGTTGTCAATGGTACTTAGCTTACGCTAAGTTTACCGATAATTTGATTTTGGTTGAGCTGAAAATAAAGTTGTTGCATCACGCAAGGCCGGCCAGCTTATCGGCAACAAATCATCCAAATCATCGGTGTGAGGAATTTTGCTTCATTGTGAGATAAAACATTTGGACAAACTTTCGAGGGCCCAAGTAGAGGGCTTACTTAACAAAAACTTTAAAATTCTAGGCCATGAGTGAATCAAGATTGTTCACTAAAATATCGGAACCATTCTAATCTCATAAATATTTCATTGACGCTTATCTTTCCCTATCTGATTTCACCAAAATAATGTAAAATATTGGGACAAACAATGTCTACTATTTTTTAGGAATTTTAGTAGTGAAAACAAGCTTTAAAGAAGGTTCTCGAATAAGAAGACAAGCTAACAGATTTATTTCTATTCCATAGAAGGAAAAGACTTCATATAGTTTCAGATTAGAAATGCTTAAGTTATTATCCTCGTGAAAAGCTAAAGATTTGACCCTCGGTTGAGCAAATCGTGACCAATATATGAGTATGGTTTCAGACGAAAATGAGTCCTTATTCTTTTTGCACGCCAACACATGAATAAAATGTCAAAAGCGGATGACAATAAACTGAAGTTTATAAACTGAAAACTTGGTCGTTATTTGAAAGTGATCAGGTGGACCAAAGTTTTAGATCATCTAAACTCTGCACTTTCTGAGGCGGTGGAGGAATCTGGGGATCGAAACACGCTCTTATTTTGCAAAGTGCTATGGCACTTTGCATATATCATAATCAATGACATAAAATTAGAGAGAAAAAAAACAATGAATCGATCGTTGATAGCAGCGAACGAAATATTTTAGGAAGGCTACGAAGGGATCAAATCCTAACGAAAACGGATAATTTGTGTGACAGTCCAAGCTGGGAAGAGTCTACAGAAGTTGATAACGTGCCGGAGGTTTTCCTCTTAATCCGATTTTCTTTTCATTTTTTTGAAAATACGCCATCTGTTACCCGAATGGAAAAATTCTGGTTAACTAATTTCGAATCTTTAATCATGAAAAATTAAAAACTAGTCAGTTTCACGACTTCAGGGCAGAATTCAAGAAAATAAATGCTCGTTAGATTTCTTCCGAAGTCGTTGTGTTATCACGAAACCGTGGGTACCAACGAGACTATAGTGAAATTTAGTAAGTTTTTATTTTGTATTATGTAAGACTATTTGGGTTACATAATACGATCGAAGCTTTAGCCATTGACTTGCAATTTTATCCACTGAAAGGCTGGGCAGAACACGCTGGTATTATTTATCTGATGCGGGCAAGACGCGAAAAACTGGAGGACCGTACCACTTCATTGATTACAATTTGTCCAGTTGCATGTCGACTGACAGTTTTCCCGCAGAATCTTGTTCAGTGAAATTATCATGAATGTGACAAAGCACGACTTTCACCTACCCTGGATCCTGGTGGTTGTAATTTCTCCTAATGTTTTCCCAGGCTTTTATGGGAACCTGCCTTAATCTACCTTAATACAAGTTATCTGGTGCTGAAAGGGTGGCACTGGTACCCTCAGGATTATGTGAGTTATACCCCATTCACACCAGAAAACTTGTTTAGTTAAACCAGGTTTAACTAAATAAAAATCAGAAGCAGAGAACTGAAAAACTAAATTTTCCACGAGATTCAGGCAATTGCTAAATTGTATTTTCAATGTGCCACATTTGAAGTTAACCAAATATTGATTTGAGCAGCTTCTATGGAGCCGTTGTGTTAAACCATGTTTAACAAAACAGCTTTAAAGCATGTTTAGGCTTTGGTGTGAATGGGGTATTAGTTTGCGTGTGGCCTCCTTAACACTGTGTCATGATGAACGAATAGGGGTGAAGCATGAAGTGTGCAAACGAGCAGGGGGGTCTTTTTCTGAAATGGTCGATCTTGCAATTTATAAACAAAAGAAATGAAGGAAAAAATCCAGCTTATGTGCAATTAAGGCTGAGAAGAAAATTCAGCGGCTGCCGATGGAATACGGGCAGTAGGACTCCCTATTTAAGTACAAAAAGACCAAAAAAAGTAGAATCTAAGATCCAAACCATAAAATGCTTGTTTAGCATGTAAGAAAAAGTGTCGGGTATCAGGGTTACCTTGGCAAAAAAAAAAAGAATTAAAAAATTTGTGCACTAACGAGATTCTATATAAAACTTACAGACAAAGCTCAAGTAATTATTCCTTAGGAATGAAAATACAACTAAATAGTCAGCGAACTCGACCTCAATTTGCTTCTTTGAATTAAAAGTAGAGAGCAGTCTAGATATAAATTCGCAATATGTGCGAATAAAAATTTTCCAGGAAGACATTAAAAGAATATAATCCTTTAGCCGTGTCACGCAGTCACTCGTAAATCTAATCTCTGAATGTTTTAAAACACACTGATTACTTACCTAGAAACAAAGTGAATTTACCCCAAAGATTAAAGAAACTAAACAAAAGCCAGTGTTTTTCGTCCATTTACGCCAACTCAAGATTTCTTGCTGACAATATCATCGAGCAATTGATTACATCGTGCGCTTTAACTGAATCAAAAAAAATATTCATGGAGAAAAACTTGTTCGATTGTAAGCTTTAACTTTGTAGCATGGTATCAGAACGATTCAGAGAAGAAAGTTTTACCCCTGGTCATTAATGGAACGGTTATGATGATAAATGCAAAATCAGCCAGCAGATTGCTGAGTCCTAAAAATCTCTTCGCGAACTTGATTTTTATAGCTGTTCGTGTGATCGATAGAACTAAGGACGATTCTTATATCGAATTAACAAAAATTATAAACCATCGTAAAAAGTTGTGCTGAAAGACAGTAATTTTCATAATCAATGCTCTTACCTAGTTTAAATTGCAATGCATCTCTCATCAAAAGTTTGAGAAAATACTTTCTCCTTTTTTGATACGCAGCGCAATTCCGTGACGTGTTTCTCTTATCCATCAGCCATCATTTTTTCGTCGTGCAGTGCTACACTGTAGCTCAGTAATATAACCTGACCGCAAACACAATGGCAAGCAAACCGATTATTCCACAAGTTATAAATATTAATTCACATACTCATCAGCTTTCAGCTCTTATTCCTAAACAAAAACTGCGCCAAAAATCTTCATTCTTCATCCGCACATTAAAATCAAAACCCGCTCTCTAGTAACCGATAGCCATCACGAATCGTAGCAAGAGAACAAAATCGGAGATTTTCCTCAAGATTTACAAGATAGATAAAAATTTCCACATCTAATAAGCAACCTAACGATTATCTGAACAGATTCATTTAAAAAAAAAATTAAAATGATTCGTAGCGCCAAAGAATATTCTGGCTTATTAGGAAACTTTCCTGGTCTTTTTTTTATTTATGTTTACCTAGCGGCTTTCATCGGCCATATTACCATGATCTTGAATTTTATGAACGATACCAATTTTGTAAAATTGTCGGAAACTAGTTTTCGCGCAAGATTAAATTTATCGAAGAAAATCTTCGCAAAGATAACCGAATTTCGTCTATTCTGCATTAGTCAAGGATCATATCATACAAACAAACAAAAACCATCAAGAAAGCATTTCGCTAGACAGCAAGGTTCACATCAACTGATAAATCAAACCTGTCACTCTTGCCAAGCGTAACAAATCGCTTAAATTAACCATAATCAGAGGTCGTTTACTCACCAAAACCTTTCCATCATGAAATATTCACTGGAGTGTCAGAAACTGCTTTAATATTTCATGGTACCAAAATCATGGCTCAAAGCACGAAAACATAATACGGATTTTAAATGTATGGAGATTAAAAAAAATCAAACGAATTTTCACGACTTCGTCTAGGACTAGTTTCCTTTGTGTCAAAGGAAACAACATCGATGCATTATGGAAAGAATGAATCGGATAGGTCCAAATTGCTTCCAATTTCCATTTTTATTTTTCGTTTATCATGCAGTTAAGTGCGGTTGAATTAAACTGCACTTTTGGTAGACAATGAAACCACGGCATATGGTGAGAAACGCAGCTTGACTTAATCATTTCAAAGAAGGATCCTACAAATTGCGTTTCGAGATCGAACTTCAACACCAGATTTAAAAAGGCCCACCTTTTAGGAACGAAACATATTTTGAGGGACGACAGCAGTTACCAACGCTCTTTTGCGGTTTGTTTGCATTCAAGTTCAAATGAGTTATTTAAAAACAACAACATCAACAACAACAATAACAATAACAACAACAATAACAACAACATCGAAAACATCACCTGATCCCAAAATTTATCCTTTCCTTGCCATTCCTTCCTGCATTTTCGTCAAATGTCACCGTGATTTTATCGTTTCAAAGGTAAACATTTGACAATAAAAATTTTTCTGGAACAGATAAGTTTTGAAACAGGCACAAGTGATTTCGTTTTACTTACCTTTTAAGGGAAGATATTTCAGTTTGTTTCTCAAGTTGAAATAAACAGTACATGCTAAAAATAACAAACATATCATGGCTTCCTGCTGTTCAGGAAGGCTGAGTAACCCGGCTTATATAAAGGGGTGCATGATGGGTAATAGTGACTAAAAAAAAATTTAATCTTCGCTCAGAAAAATCTGGCCTTTGTTTTAAAATACTATTTTTCTTTTGCATCGTGTTGACGGTACAAACACAACAAAAAGATAAATTACAAGTAAAATTCTAAAAATGAATCTTTAAACCAGCTGGCTTTTAGCTATAGTCAATAAATTCAATCCACAAAACATTTTTGCAGGATAATTTGCCATGACTTATTTTATAGATCATATTTTAATGTTTAAATTGCCAAATTGCTTTACTTATTTAGTTCTTTCAATTATTGTCTACCTGCTGTGGTTTTCGGGCTCATTAACTGAGAGTATTTTAGTGAAGTACTTTCGGCACATAACTGTTGAAAATCTCTTCCGTTTTTAAAGTTCAAATTTCAATTTTCCCCTTCCTCTTCCCTCCTTGTATTATTTTTTTGTTCACGCGTGGCGCGCGTGATTTAAGAAATCAACCAATCACGTCAAAAACACTTTAACCTTAACATTAGAAACTGACGTGGATATTTCGTGCGTATCTTGGTTGTTGTTGTTTTTTTTTTGTAAGGAGTTAGTTTGGTTGTTGTTTTGAGATTTCGTTCACACCAATTTTTTATCCCTCAAGTTGGAATTTTAAGAAGATTTTGGAGTTTTCATCTAACATTTTCTACGGAGTTTGGACTCTAG
The DNA here is from genome assembly GCF_964205215.1 of Stylophora pistillata. NCBI lineage: Eukaryota > Metazoa > Cnidaria > Anthozoa > Scleractinia > Pocilloporidae > Stylophora > Stylophora pistillata. The sequence goes on along the minus strand of NC_142524.1, from coordinate 9,024,105 downwards.
CCTTTTTTTTTTTCGTTATTGGATTTTTTACAATAACGGCTATTTCTCCGTATAGATGTTTAAACCCTTATTTATTGTTGATTACCGATGGCTTTGTTTTCATGAGATGTACGTACTTGCCAAACGTACGTGAAACTTTGTTTTTCAAGATAAAAAATAATCCTTCCAGACCTATGTATAATAGCTTTCAAGTCAGATCAGTTATCTTTGTTACGAGTTTGGTCAAAAGGGCATCTGCATGGTGCTCTCTTTCAGTTTTGCTGTGGTGCAAGATTTGACGAATCCAATCATGGGTGCAAATGCATAAAGGATAATTGTAACTAGCCAGCTGGCAACCTCTTTGTTTGGAAATTCTATCCTGAATAACCTTCCTGAATCGCAAATATTACAGGTTTTCCTTCTGGAAAAGCTGACACATAGTTACAATATTTTTTTCAGAGTAAGCAAACCCTTGAATTTTTTGCCATCTTGGTCTATCTATTCTTCCGGCAGCTACACCCACGAACAGCACGACTACAAAATCAGAGTTTCAAGCCGACAACAGAACTACAATGTTTCTTTTTTCCTTCTAGATAACAAGGCTGCGGCTGCGCTAAATTTTCACTCAAAATTAAACAACAGGTGCTAAATGTGGCAGACATCCAGCAAAAATGTTAAGTTCAATTCGGGAAGATTGCGTAGAAATTTTGAAAATATCGGTTTGTGTAAATTTTTGATGACAGAGGCGCGCTGGAAAGATTGCTCAGTGGACAGTTGAAACTGCTTTCGGGACGTGCTCCCAACAGCACTTTGTTTCACACTTTTTGCAATCATTGAGAGTTTCAGAGTCAACTGATTCGTCTCGTTTAGATCAACTCACTGTCGACTTAATGTGCCGATGAAAAGTCTCTATGCACATATGAATTAATTTCCCCCAAATTTAGTAGATCTTCATCGTTTTCTGCATCGTCTGGACTAAATGTTTAGACCAGCATGTGTTTAGACGGTGATGGTAACAAATTTTGTAATCCCAGCTGGTATAGAAAAGACAGTTTCTCAACTGAAAAGATTTGCAATCGGAGACTATTTCTAGCTAGTGGTAGAAATTACCGAAGGAAATCGAAGGCTTACCTTGTTATCGTCCGTGTTAGATTACTGGTATAAAATCTAAGAGACCAAACGAAAACGAAGTGCTAGTGCTAGTCAATGTTTCCAGTTGCCTCCCATCTCTGATTGTTGACAGCCGTGGGAAACGGTAATGTAAGCCTCCACCAATTTAAATACGATGCATTTCTGTGATATTTCCATGAAAAAGGCTGATAAGAATCGGAAACAGAAGAGAGGAAGTTGAAAGGAAATTCAGTTTAAAACTATAAACAAGTTTGATTACAGAAAACCTTTACTTTGATCCTGGAAGAATGATTCAAATTGGATTTCTCCCGGCCTTATCTGTATTTGACCCACAGACCGCCTTCCGTCGTGAATGATCGATACCGATAAACAATGATGAAACAAGTAATTCTTAAAACCAGCATGAAGGGAAATGTTAGACTTTCAGGGAAGAGAATTTCACTGTAGATCGTCTCTGTTGCCTTCACTGGCTGTCTGAAGGCAAGAAAAGATATGACGAATGATGACAGCTTCACTTCGGAATCCATTAAGGCAAGCCCCTTGAAAACTGATTGTCGCAGTAAACATTCGATTCCTTATTTTGCACAGAATTAATTTTGATCTCAGGCTCCCCTTGTAGGAGCTACAATCTCGATTAAAAAGGATAAACAATAAAAAAGCTACTCCCTTCGTTATCATGAGGGTTAATCAGAGAACGATAACCAAAAAGATTGTAAAAACACGACGTGATAATTGACCGTTTCAGTAAAATCGGCTTAGAGTAAGAACTTGCACGCGAAAATCCTTAAAAATATACAAGAAAAAAAAGATACGAACATGTTAAACTGGTTTCTATGCTGTTCAGGCAGTTCGATAACGATTGAACAGATGTACAAGTTAGAAAGGAAGTTCCTGGTTTATTATCAAATTTACTTTTTCCGAAATCAAGGAATTAACAGTAAATGAAATGTCTCGATGCAGTTTATTTTCCATGATTGATATAATTAGGGTATATTTGAGCGGAACACGTGGTTTTTATAATACCATTTAGAAAGAAAATCGCCAAAACAATATTTTTTATGGCTTTGAAAACCATTATTTAATAAAATGTGAAATGTCTCAATGTAGTTTATTTTTCCGTGATGGATATAATTTGGGTATTTGAGAGGAACACGTGGTTTTTACAGCACCATTTAAAAAGAATATCGCCAAAACAGTATTTTTAACAGCTTTGAAAACCATTTTGTTAATAGAATGTGATCGGAAATTAAGAAAATTAAGAAAATAACTAAAGAAAGAAAGTTTTCGTTTAGATTGGCGGCCCAATTTCAGACTTCCACTAATTGGTTTTCCGTCAATCAAACGACTCAACCAATCAGGACACCGCTAGATTGTCATTTCATAATACTCGATTAACGCGACGTGCAGGTGAAAAGTAAGGTTTCTGTTGACCAAAAAATTAAAGTTGATAAAAAAAAAAAATATGACTCACTATTTGACCAAATATTTCTCATGTCTCAACACTTAAGAGGGTGTGCTTTATCCAAAAAAAGAGAAAGAGAATTTTTACGCAAATACCCAGGCGAAGATGAGTAAATCCAAATCAGGGTAATAAATCCGGTTACGCACGACTATCTAGAATATAAAGCTACCTGCCCAAAACGAGAGTCTTAAAAAAATAAATCAGTCTTACGTTTGGCGGTTGTTCAATGAAGTTTAAGGTTTTTACTACTTGATGATCCTTGGTTATAAGTTCTTTTTTTACAAGCTATATTTAGAATGCTTTGCGATCTACAATGCAAGTCATTTGATTCAAAGACCGGTGTCCTTGGTAGAAAATACATGGCAAATTCGGCTCGCGATTTGTTTCGCGTCAATCAATCAATCAAATGATCAACCAATCGATCTATCGTTGAATCAATTTATCTTCTTTCATACTGACATCAGTCAATTCAGAAATGTTGACCTCCATCCAAACTCGTTTTTCAGATGGCAAGTCGCAGCCTGTCTACAGCTCCTGGGTTATCTCAATTATTATTAGAATTACGTCTTAGTGTAATAAAAACTAACTATCTTACTTTGAAGTTCGATTGTTTGAGTTCATCTGAGTCAATTGTAAGCGCTGTCCTCTCATACAGATGCAGTCAATATTATCAGTGGCGGATCCAGATTTGGAGCTAAGGGAGGTAGGGAGCAGTTATGTTGTGTGTGCACACCTGCCGCTTTCTCTTCCTACTGCGATTTTTTTTTTACCCAAAATGAAAAAGGAGGGTGGGCCCCCTGGGCCCCTCCCCTAGATCCTCTACTGATTATTCACACTGTTGAGATCATTATTACACTTTGTTCGTCGTGTTTCTTCTCCGGAACTTTTCCCTTCCTGGATGATTCCCGATGCCACGTGATTCTGTTGTAAGATCGAACAAATGACGTCCCTGTGGCCAGGAAAGGCATATTGAAGTTCTGCTCCTTGCACAGCAACTTGTGACCAAGGTAACGAAATGTGTTTATCATCTCACGATTCCTGTAGGCGTACACGAACGGGTTAAGGGCACTATTACTATAGTGACAGAACTTGACAAATTTTAGGAGTCGGTCTGTCCCCAGTGGGGAGGGTAGTTTGTGGGGGTGGTAGGTCGCTAAGACACTGACAACGAACAGTGGCATCCATGCGATGATAAACAGAAGAGTTATCATGGCAACCGTGGCAGATAACCGTACCTCGTTGTTGTAGGCTTTCTTGTGCAGGCGGTGACGCGATAAAATACGAACGGGCCTTGATCGCGCAAACACATAGATGGTGATGTATGCGACGAGAATTATTACAAATGGCACGAAAAAGCATGTGGTTGTCATGAGGAGTGTGTACACTTCTTTCCAGCGCCCAAACTGCACCGGTTGTAAGCTCGCCATGATGGCGGCGTACAACCACGGAATTGCGATCATGGCGTAGAACACTTTCATAGAGAGAGTTCTGTGACGTAATGGCCTGACGATTGCGTGACAACGTTCGATACTGATGGACGTTAGTTGCAAAATGGAAGCGCTTCCGATAAATATGTCGGACGTGATGTAGAAATGGTATCCAACACTGGTATAGGGGCGCTGAATGTACTGACTCAGAAAGATGTAGATCCAACAGGGAATAGACACAAGACCCACTAGGATATCACTTAACGACAAACTGACGATAAAAGTATTTGTCACGGTTCTTAACTTCCGGTTCATCACAAAGGAAGTAAGGATGAGTCCATTTCCGGTAATGATAGTAACCACGAGTAAGCAGTACAGCACAGTTATGCAAGCCAGCTCGGTCAAGTTCATTTTTTCTAACGCCGCAGGAGATGTGTTTGTATTTCCAGTGCCATTGTCGTGATTCTCCATTCTGAAATTTCTCTTGTTGCCGAAAAGCCTTCCTTTCACTGTTTGAAATAAAAGAAAGAATTAGAAGAAGAAGACTAAAATCAGAGATAAAATCTTGAGCTATGCAGTACATCGAGAAATTGATGTAGACTTCTGCACATGCACAAGTGCAATTTTTGACCTTGATTATGATCGGCCGTATACAAGTTTTGACAATTTACGGTTTCTTGGTCACGCAAGTGAAAAGTTTCATCTCAGTTCTTTACAGTTACGAGTTCAAGTTGAATTCGAATTCATAAATAAGATTGGGGCAAACTCGTGGAAAATGAGCTGTTTAGAATTCCTTCATAATATCACGTGGTGTTGTTTGTTCTCTCTCTCATTCTGTGACAAATGAATATTGTTGTATCTATTTACCGGAACGTTAGGCACCGTATGCCGCAATTTGTCGATATTTTGAGGGTAAAGTCTAAGAACGGCATTACAGTTGTAGAATTTGTCTACTATTGGGGAAACTTCGATTGCTAGGACCTCTAATGAAATAAACGTCTTGGACGAACCAGCGTCTCACGTGATGTTTACATCATTGGTCGTTCTGCGCGCGTTCGTCGCAGTAACTTCAACAATTTGCCGACTCGCTTTGGCTCGACTCATTTTGAAAAAAGTGTAATGAAAACCGTTTTCTCACTCCCTTTGTTAAGCCTCTTGAGAACCGTACAGAAGTTGTTGGATAAAAAAAGAGCCCAAACAACCACTAAACGGAAACTATTAACACTAACTACCTCTTACCACAAAAACATACAATGCCTCGAGCGTAAAGTTTTACGAACGATTTAGTTGTTCCAAGAAGATCAGGTTTTTCAATTTCTAATGAACGCATCTTGCCACCTTAAAATCTTGAGCTATGACTAAATTCGCCGGCGAATTTTTTGCCAAGCTTAGTATGCCCTAAGCTCTTCTTTCATCATGTCTTTGTTCGAGGCATCAAATCTAACACCTCGTTAACGCCGTCTAAATGTTAGTCTTTTCTTGAAACCGAACAAATAATGACGTCGAGGAAGGCTTTGGAGACAAGGATCAGTTAAAATCGCTAACTGGTCAAAATCAAAGACGATTATCCAATTAAAATTTAAACGTAGTAAATTGTAGCTACGACTTACATCTTGATGCCGAAAGATTCCAAACAAGTTTGAATGCCGTTCTGAAATGTCAGGTGAGGTGTTTTTGCCAAAAACTGTTAACTAAGACTTTTTTCCTAGTAAGTTAACCCTTGGAAATTACACGAGATCCCTGCATAAAGACATACAATCTTCGTAACATCTGCACTGTCCGCATTAATCGTTTCATTGTCATTAAAATATGCCTTTTTGGCAGTCTTTCAAATTTTATGCTAATGTAATGTTCTTTTCATCCTTGGCTGGGTTTTCTCTTGGCATTTGTCATTCTCTGTCGCGTGTAAACCCATCGTGTTTCATTGTTGATCCGGTACAAAGAGATTTGCATCTAAACAATCGGTTCCCTTGATCGATAAAATTTTTGAAAGCCGTAACTTGTTGAAACAATTATCAAAGAGAGCCGTCGTTGGATCTGAACTTTATTTTAAGGCGAAAACCACAAAAGACCCGTTTTCGATGTATTTAGTTCACTGTTTGAGGTTATAACTCGAACAAAAGCAGAGTGGCTAACACAACAACTGGTGATTTATAACTGTCATGTTTCTATTCAAAATTTAAAAAAAAAAAAAAAAAACACATCAAAATAGATAACCTGTCAGATTTTCGTTAAAAAGAAGAACCTTATGTGATGAGCCACACTTTTTAAATTTCCTCTTCAGTCGGAGTGTTTTCCTTTATTTTATCAGCTATAGTTCATTTAGCTGAGATTTCAGTCGAGCAGAAAGGGAACTGGACGTAGTGCTTGACGTATTAGATACGCTTGAGAATTTTTGACAATTTTTGGGTGCCTCCAGATCAAAGAAATATTTCTTTTGAGAATTAAAAAAAATTGGAGGAGCAAATACTTTTTCATCCGTCTCTGTGGGCTCTAAGATACATCTATACACAAGACACAGCTCGAACACTGAGCTTTTTATGAAAGGAAAAAAGGATTTTGGTCGAACAAATAGATAAAGTTCGAAGTTTAGTTTGGACGTCGATCTTGGATAGTCGAACTTGTGCAACACAAAAAGTAAATAATAATAATAATTCATGGATTACATTCGATACATGAAAAGTTTCACGTTTGAGTCGAGGTCACCCACAGTCGAAATTCTCATGTCGACCATTTCATGAATTTAATCGTTTGGTCGACCCAATTAGATGGTGGTGGTACTTGACTAATTCAAATGAGCTTCGATCTAATCATGAACCACTGAACTGAGGGATTTAGTCCGGGCTCGGAAAATTTGCGGAGTGCATGAAAAGTTCTTGGTTAATTTGAAATCGGCCTTAACCTCTTCACTCACAAGATCTCGTTAGTAATTCTCCTCACTGTCTGCCATATATTTCTTATGATGTTAGTTTGGAGAAATTGGTATCGGATCAACCAATAATCCAATAATTGATATACTTTTTTTTATTATTCTCATCACTTGTCTGTTTGTTATTGTAAGGAGAAATTCTGTCTTGGTCATTCACTGGAGTTACTTAAAGTCTTAACCATTTCCACTTTTCATCCTTGTCATTGTGACCAGCGGGAACAGGAATTCTATTTCTTATAAGATTAAATTTATCCCTTCTCCAATATATGGCCGCTGAAAACAGAAATCATTAAGTGTACAACGCGGGCAACAAACAAGTACTAGCATCTACTAAAAATCCTTATTTGGTAATCGTACAAAGCTACTTTCAGTTTGGTGTTGGATCAGACGAGAAAATTTGATTTTGAATACTATTTGGATTAGTACAGAATTTGTTTGACCCGATATATATATGAATATCATACCTCCCGCTATAGGAGAATCGTCTTTGGAGATGGATAAACTCCGGCCTGTTTTTTTTTTTTGTTTGTTTGTTTTTTTTTTAATATATAAGATAAAACGAATGCCATTAACTTTCAAATTCTATCGTATAGTGTTTGGATCACAAGCTTTCTTACTCTGATGAGTATTTTCTCTATGATAAGTGAGTTTTGTTTCGAGTAGTCATTTTGGAGAGACGTGCTTTCTTTTATTTGTATTTTTAGACACGAGTCATCCGGTATTTCTCGCAGCGTTTGGTCTATCGCCCGTATTTTCGCGATTGGAGTCAAGGCCAAGGTGTTTTTTTCACTGTAACCTCCGACGATTAAAATTAACACCAGAACTTTCGGAAGGGCCATCTACCTTAAAAAAAGTAACAAGTTTGGGCTAGAAAAATCGAACGATTTACTTTCTTTATGAAAAAATCCCTCTACTAGAAACTATAACTTATTGCTAGTCAAATAATTTCCCAGCGCATACGCATCTGTTGGATGAAATATTCTCAAAAATGAGTCTGATTCAGTCTTTTCTACAATTGCACAAGATGTTCACAGTAAGACAATAAAAGTGATCCTGTTTAAAGAGGCACTTTTCCGCGCAGTTACAGATATCTCTCTTACTTTGAGGGCCGCTGCGTCATGTAGAGCTTCTCCGTGACAATCAAACTGATCCAAGAGGTGATTTATAAAATCAAAAGGCGTAATTCCTGATTAATGTTGTAAAACTCAAACGAGCGATCGCGTGTTTTTCGTCAGAGACGACAACTCAAGAGTTTATGAATAAGCTAAGTCAGTTCTAGTTACCCTTGCTTTTCAGAGGCATTTCAATCCGGTTTTGTATCTATAAGGGACCCTCAGTTATTTCTTGAAATGACAGAATAAGAACGTACAGAAGCGGCCATCAATTATTTCGCAAAAAATCGATGAGTTTGAAAGAAACTCGAAAGGTTTTTGTTGCAGAATGTTGCTCATAAAAAAATCTCCACATACAATATATCTACTGTTAGAATGTCAGCGACGATTTCTCGTGGGAACAAGCGGACCACTTTGCCAACCAAATTACCTGTTTAGTTAGCTTATTCACGGGGGATATTTTGGGGAGATTATCTAGCAAGATGAAAATCCTAAATTTTGCTGGCGTACTTAATAAAACAGCTGGTACCTCATATATTGCAACCGCGAGGAACGCTGAAAGAAACTGAACCCCAAAAAAATTCAATCAATTTGCAATTTAAAACGAGAGTACTCTTCGACGGAGCAAATTTGACTGCCTCACCTGTTTGGATTTAGAGACTAGTGCGCTTGTCCTTTTCGCCGTTTAATCAGAGACCAAAAGTCTTGCTCGTTTTCTATGCCGTAAAAAAGTGACTTACGGAGCAGACACTGGAAATCTTTCGCTTGATCCGAGTAATTGACATCCGCAGTTTAGCAATGACACCGAGACTAGAACAGGTCAAGAACCGATTAAAATGTTCTTGTATTACCAATTTTGTTGACATCAGTAGTTCAAAAGAAACTGGTTTCCTAAGTGTCGTAGTTCATTGTGTGCTTGGCTGTTCAACCGCACTGAACAAACAGGATGGCAAAACGCAATATTAGAGCGAAACTTTGTTTGAACAAGATTTGGGCGTTATATTAGTCTTTTGACTGGATAGAAGAAAAGGAGCTAAATCTGTTCTATTGTATGCATTCTAATCAGTCGAATAGTTTGCCTCTCAGGATTTATTTACATCTCAATTCAGAACATAGAATTTAGCGACCTCCTGATCTTAATTCGAAGGATGTTCTGCCTAGTGACGTTAAAAAAAAATCTTCGAAAGTAACATCTTAAGCGAGTTGTAAAGACAAATTAAACCAGCAGCTAACTAAATAAACCTCAGTTGTTTTTTATAAAAATTTCGGCTTCAGTGTATGCGAATTTTCTTGTCAAAACATGACAAGACGCGAGATCGTAAACAAAAATTAGTAGAAAAAGGGTTTTTACGTTGTAGTTTCCGGCGCCCATTAGTTCAGCCTTTCATTTTTCTTTTGAAAAATTTTTGCTTTTTTATAAATCAAAAAAACACCAGCGGCATATTATTTTGTCTACCGATGTTTTGTCGCGACTGATGGCTGTTTTGGTAATTTCTACAAACTTGCGAATATGTAACTATGGAAACTCTCTGAGGAGAGCAACCAATTGAATGATAAAAGAGACGTTTTAGTGGCTTCTCAGAATTCTACAGACAGTGTTCCACGTCGTGGAGACATCTGCAAAAATAAGTCCTTTTGGGGTTAGATATAATAACACCATCCCCGCCCGAGAAATCGGTTTTCTAAGCGCGAATGTTTAGGTCAAGATCTCTGAGACTGAAGCGTCACCGTAGAGAAGCGTTGGGCCAAGTTCGGCCTAATTGCAACTCACTTTGCAGACAGCGTATGCTCATTTGATAAGGATCAAGTAAATATGCCCTCTTTACTACAAAAAAGGCGCTTCATCTTTGCTTAATTAAAAAATGTAGAAAGTAATAAAATCGATATAATGACAATCACTCACACCAAACATGGAGTGTGCAGCTGGTTGTTAATTAATATTCAAAGGGTCTTTCAGTAAGGTTATAACCGTCAAAAGAAGTCCAGAATTAGAATAAGAGAGATGGTCAATTTAGAGCCCGAAAATTAACTACTGAAAGAAGGTGCTTTTTCGTCTTTTACGAATGCGGGACAGAGAGAGAATTCTGAGTACCCGCAAGGAATCGAACACCAGACCTTTGGATTCCGCGACCACTGAGCTATCTATAAAGAGATTCTTCAGTGAACTAAACGATGACTAGGCTCATGTATGACTTGAGTCTTGCATACTGCCAGAATCAGCATTGTGGAAAGTGTCCCTGGGACTCAGAATTCTTTCCTTGTCCTCCATCTTCTTAAATCCAGAATTGTATTTAATTTATTTTACCTTGCTCTTTGATTGGTTCGTAGAACTGGGGGCAACCTTCCCAACCAATAAGTGGTAACTTAGAACACGGCCAGATCTTGGCCCTTTGTGCGTCAACGGACGTTCCTTAGAACGGGTCTCCTCACACAAGGTCCTTGGAGTCACTATCAGCGACATTCTTGGGTGGAATGAGCACGTGCGTGAGATTGTCTCCAAAGCCTCAAAACGTCTTTACATCTTAAGAGTGCTCAAGCGGTCCGGAATTCCACCCGAAGACCTTATTAACATATTTTATGCTTTGGTACGATCGGTCCTCGAATACGCCTGCGTCACTTGGTCTATTAGCCTACCAATTTACCTCAAGGACATGATCGAAAGAGTTCAGAAAAGAGCTCTGCGTATATTATTTCCGGCGCTGAGCTACAAAGACGCCATTGTGGCTGCAAACTCCACTCGCCTAAATGTGAGAAGAGACGAACTCTGCAAGAAAGTTTGGGGCGGTATCTGTGTGCCTGGGTCACGGCTGTACCACCTTATTCCACCAAAGCGCGCCGATTGCCACGTTTATGAGTTGCGCAACAAAAACCATGTGTCACTCTTTAAATGCCGGACCGAAAGATTTAAAAAATCTTTCTTTCCAACAATGGCGTCTAACGCCCAGTTCTTGTAGTCAAGCAAACCTAAGCGTTTTTTATTGGTATGTAACTGCCGATTCTTGTAATTCCCAGTCCCTTTAGACTCTTAATTTTAAAGTCAAATGTAAGATTTTCGTATTTTTTAAATATTTAAAGTATACTTGTAAATTCACATGTATTTCACCACTTGGGTGCCATTTTTGAATACTTTTAATAAACCTTCTATCATCATCATCATCAACTTAGTCACCCGCGTTTTCCCGCGCTCCATTCAATTTGTTATTTTTTTTTGCTTTTTGTTCTCATTGGTTGGTTGGAATGTTTTCTTTGCTCTGATTGGAAGCTGTAGTTACTTTCGTTTTTATTTTACGACACACGATCAAAATACGCGCTGAGAACTCTAAAATAATTTTGTGTGAGTGCTGATATCAAATGCAGCGTAGTTCTTACCAGCCCATATGGTTATGTTTTTTTTTTTTTTGCGTGGCTTATAAGATCTTCTTCCCAATGCAATATAAGCCCCCACAAACTCTAAGGAATCTGAGTAATCCCTGAGGCGTACCCCTGGGATTTTACAGGGTCATGCAACGCTTCTCTGCTGTAACATCAGGTCAGCGGTTATATTTAGCGCATGCCTACTGGAATAAAGTGTGTCCATTTCCATCCGCCATCTTGGGTGTATGTTGTGTCTTTTCGAAGAACACTTCACATGTTACTTTGGATTAGCACTAAAATGCATTAAAAACCTATTTAACCGGATCCCATGCGGAGTAACACTATCAAGCTTGAATAAAGATCAATTTCTTTCTTCTTTTTTTTCCCGCAAGATAAGGACATATCAAGCATGTTTCTTTACAAGAAGAATCCTGCTGACAAGGACCTTATTCTCCTCCGGGGGTTTAAGGACAAATTTTGGCTACCTCAACATCTTCAAGTCTTATGAATGTATTTCTTCTTTTTCCACTAAAGCTGTTTCAATTACCTTTCTCCCCTAGCGATTTAAAATTGTTATCTAGAATTGTATTCTTGCGTCCAAAATGTCACTGTATTTCAAATTCAGCTCATTTATAAACCCACATAATACATCAGTGTTTCAAAACATATTGAAAATACGCCTCACATAAAATCTAAAACAAAACGGTAGTCATTCTTAATCACCACGAATAACACTTACCAAAAAAAAAAATACTCTTTTCCTTGTCGTAAAGAAAAGTTACGACAGACGTCTTCTTTATCTCTCTTTCTTCGTGGAGGGAGGCGTACTTCTTATTCAAAACTGATGAAAATCAGTCTCAAGATTAATGAACTGTCCAATTTGACGATTTTTGACGGAGAAATGATGATAAAAGGCGTTTGGGATGTCGCAGTCTACCTGGTGTGTATATCAATTTTTAAAAACCTATTAAAAATGTAGCGGTTCGCCGCCTGCGTTTTCGTTACCATAACAGTAACATAACAAAACCAATCGGAAGGAGAAGAATAACAGAAAAATCCATTTTGCAAAAGCTTTTTTATGCTTTTTTGTTAATATTTAATGATACAGACTTACGAGTAAATTATTCTTTTGGGAAATTTTATGGAAGTTAAACCCGACTTCACGACAGAGACGGGTAATGCATAGTGTTTGTAACAGTACGCTACTCCAGGCTTTTCATTTCGAACTCACGTGGGAAAAATTTAGAAAAAAAGAAAACCTTAGAAATATTAGACCAGTGTAATACGTGAGGCAGCTGCTAATAGGAAAAGACAATAAAATTACAGTATAATGGTTCGTTTCAAAAGTGGTGTTTTTTCTTTATTATCTGATATAATTCTTTACAAATTATGATGATATGTAGCCATAATAGACTCGAGACTTCGGCTTCCCAGTTTGTCTCGAACAAACGTATTATTTCACCTTCGCCTAACAGTTTTGCCCCTCGCGCTCTGTTTCCCGCCATTTATTGGCGAAGCGCAACAATGACCAAGAAACTGGGCAAGTAAAGCGCAAGAACTAGCTGAAGTCTTAGCCAAATGCAAACCAGGTCATTCTTATGTAGCACCCTCTAGTATCTCCTTACCTAGAAATGTCCAAGATCTCGATTCAAGTTGTCCAGCCCTTTTTCTTTCTGACGACCTTAATGCTGTATCAGAAAACTGCAAAAATTGCTAAACTTCTCAAACATTTACTCTTAAGTGATTGCGAAAGGAAATGCTATACTTTAAGAATTTAAAACGCATGTTTCAATGTTTCGTGGCGTTCTCTAGCATGCGGTCACTTGAGACCTGTTTATGTAAACACCACACCGACCATTTAAAACCAGTGAAAGGGACATATCAAATCACCTGAAGGCTGGATTACGTCAGAGAAACAGGAAGGTGGTCTTACTGAAGATTATCTAAAGCCACAAATTCATATACATAGACCAGGTGACAAATTAAATATAATGACAATTTAATTCATGTTGCAACACTTTTTGCCTCAGAGTACGCCGTATTTTTCATTTGCATTTACTGTGAGAGGGAGATTTTTCTCTTCTTTTCTGACGCGATTTATCTAAGGCCTGAATAAAAGTGAACAATACCAGAATTTTTTATGCAGCTGGCGCAAACGGCTTGTTGAAACTCGCCTAACTGCCCCCCCCCCCGGTTAGCTCAATTGGTTAGAGCGCCGGATTGTGTTGTGCGGGAGGTCGAGGGTTCGAGCCCCGGCCGGACCAATACTCATGGTCTTAAAATAACTGAGGATAATTTGCTATCTTTCTATAATATCAAGAAATGGATAGATATTCTAGTCTTCTCGGATAAGGACGAATAAACCGTAGGCCCCGTCTCCTGCAGGGTTAAGGGTAGGAGACGTTAATTTCATACGCACGAGATTACTGTGTGGTGGATGTCCTCCCCTGGGGTGCGATGGGTGGGTGTTCACAGGGCCCCATTTAAACTAGCTATCTGCTAAAGTGGGCTACCCTGTATAAATATTCATAAATACATACATACATACAATTATTAAAAACGAAAACTGATCATGACATAATCATGCGTTTTTCAAAATGTTCCCTACCCTCACACTCGTCAAACCTAGTAACGAAATCTACGGTTTGAATTTAGGGAGTTGAAAGATGTTGCAACGAAAATAATTAAGTTATCCACTGATCGAACTTTACCGACGAAATAATTCAGATGAACTAAGGAGACGATTAGATAAACTTTAAAGAGGCTATGATAATTGTACTCCAATGTAAAAGGGTTTATGCTTTCATCAACACTGGTAATTTTTTTTTCTGTTTATGCAATGTAAATTAGTAAAATTTCCTTTCCCTTTGAAAACAGTTTGTAGTTTTCCCACTAAGCTTGGGAAAACAAACACAGCTTTTTTTCATTCGCTCCGACAAAGGGCTAACGCTCGAAACGTCAGCTTTTGTAATCGTTACGGTGGCAAATTTACCATTTCAACTTTGTTGATATATCCAAATTATTTCGTTACCCCCACCGACGCAGCCCCAAACAGTTTCTTTAGAAACTATCAGCCTTTATTCATTTTTTCCTGAGGAACATTCATTTTGCAGTATATAGTGACGTGTAGTTCGCGAAGAACACGTCATCAGCCATGGGAGAAGTCACGATACCCACATAGCACTAGAGATTAAAAAAAAAAAAAAAGATCGTACGTTATTTTCTCCTGTATTTCAATTTAATTTTTGTTTTTAAGTGTTTCATAAAATTCTCATTCTATTTTTTAGTTAAGAAATTAATCACAAAAATATCTGATCAATTTTTAAATTCAACCAAGAGATTATTATATATAAAATAGGGATATCTTAACATTTTTTGTCTAAAATTCTAACAATTATCTAAGACTGTTGACAGCTTTATAATTTGATTAATGTTCGAAAAGGAGGGGGTCTAGTGTCTTTTATATTTCTCCTCAACAGCTAATGAGGCATTTCCCTAACGGAGAACTCGGATTCATCTCGAACTCTGAATACAAAGAAACTGTGAGCGATCGAAACATAATTTTTAACCATAACTCAACCAAATCATTACAAGCCCACGTCTCTTGTTGCTCAGCAACACCTCTGACCGACATGGCGGGCTCGTAGCAATTACCAGTTGACCTTAACAAATCGCTTTAGCACAAAACCGAAAAACTTCAGAAGGTTTTATCTATGTGGTATATAGGTTCTTTGCCATTTGCAAAACTAAAATTCGATCCGGGCAAATACAAGCTTGGTAAATTCCTTCACGTGCTAATGTGTCTCTCCTTCCTGAGTGATCCTTGCTGAAGGATCTTAGAATGGTCTGTGGAGCTGAGCTTCCTGCGCATGTGTATTACAATCACCTCGGCAACTACGAAAAGTAAAGCAACGGCGACGATACCGCTGACCACCAGTACGTTTGTCATGTAATCGGTGGAATCATCTCGACGTTGGTCGTATTAGCAGAAGCATCTGCAAGAGATACAGATTTGTAAAGTAGATACGGCATAACTAGATAAAGGAAACGATTGATTTTTACTTGCAATTATTCAGAAAGATTCTGAATCAGCAGGAGATGATGCTGACTGTTTGTAATACGTAGCCGAACGGTCGTGAGAGACTACTACTACTACGATGAAGGAGACGTCCCCGTGCGCCCCTAGCGCCAACCTCATTCCCAGAGCTTTTCCCTTTTTGAATATTTTGGCGGGCGGCCAAAATATTCAAAAAGGGAAAAGCCCTGGGAACGAGGTTACCCTAGCGCGCGCTTCCTCTTAATAGGCAAAGGGTGAGGAACGACTGGGGAAGAGTGAGTGGATGATGGTGGGAATTAGGGGCAAAGGTCGAGGAGTGAAGAACGAAGGGCGAGGAGGGAGGGGTGTGGGGTAAGGGGCAAAGAGAGTGGCCGAGGTTCACATCAAGGTACTTGGTTAGGAGGAATCTGGTCTGTGCACCAGGCCCCATTGTTATCCAAGATGGCGTCATTTGGCGGGTAATTCGTTTTACTTGACGAGGCGGTGAAGGTAACGTCACTGATCATGTTGAAATCTTAAATGAACTAAGTCTTGTCAATTCTTAAAGTCGTTCACACTTCAGTGTCAAAAACTACTAAACTTCATAAAGTTTTCCTTTGAACGCTGTGATGTACGCAAAAAACAGTACTTTCTCGATGAATTTTCAAACTGTCATAACTACGACATCGAAGGAGCTCATCGAAGGGTGTCTGAAAACTGATGCATGCTGCGTCTTCCAAATTAGGACGTTTTCTTTGTTATATTATCGAGCAGAAAGTCATTGGATTTTACCAATTCTCAACCAGATTCAGATAAGTAGGATATTTAAAGGTGGTTACTGTTGTCAACGCTATCTGTCCATCTGAAGTCCTTCACTCTCAGAATCTATCATTGAAAAATTTAAGCTGCTTACGGTGATTATTTCAGCAATGAAGTCTAGAAACCAAGTTCTTTCAAACTTGTTCAGCTTTGTACTTTGTACTCAAAAGTATGTTACCAATTCAAACGATAAGTTCCATTTTTCACGACACGTCGATTACATAAGTCCGCATAGTATACAAAATTTTACTCTGTATGGTGAGAAGTCGGTGTTTTGTTTACTTACTCAATTTATTTACCATTTGCCGGCTTGAATGATTCGGATAAAATAGTCTAGAAAAATTCTTAGCGAACAGTTTTATCTGGTCTAAAAAACATCACTGATCTTAATCAAAACCCCTACGGTTCGTGTCTTCACTTTACCATTGAAGAATGTTAATATTGAGGGAACAGGTAATTTATAGAAAAATGTTTTGCTAAGTGATTAACACATCATGCGACGAAATAGAAAACAAATCACTTGACTGAAAATTGATTAACCATCTCGATCACAAGTCAGAGCACAAGTCAAGAGTCTTAAATATTCTTCGTTCATCAATTTTTCCTAATATCATAAAGGACTCAGATTTCATTTCTGAATTCAAAGTAGAGTTTGGAGTTCACGTTAGCATTTCGAATGAGTCGAAACGACTCAGATTCCTCACCGAGGTAAAAACTAACTATCGTTTGGCGTATGTGAATACTCATCCTTGTAGTTGCAAATCTACAATTTATTCATAAACTCCAAAAATGTAAACCTGGAAATTTCAAACACTGAATTGTCCTTTTTTTTTTTTGTTGTAAAGAACTCACATTATGTAGGAGCTTTTGGAAATCCGCAGTCGAGCTAATGAAAAACAACAACGAAACATGGCGACTCATTTTCCTCGTGTTCGCTCTAAGACCGCTGCACACGGGCACAGGCGTCCCAACACTAGAACAAGAAATCTTTTTAACAAATGAAAAGATTACAATAACAACAGCTTTAATATTTATATTGCGCAAAATACATGTAATAAATGATCAAATGCGCATTACATGAAATTAAATTAAATTCAACCCAATAAAAGGTAACATCCGAAGGAAAGAGAATCTTTCTTTTGTTTCAAATGGCTTCTCGCTTACCTTTCCTAAACACTGCAAGTGAACTTCTAACATAGGCGTACGGGCAATTTAATTTTTTGCCAGGGGGAGCGGTGAACCATTTGCCCAAAAAATTCTCGGAAGTTGCCCAAATTTCTACGAAACAGTCGTCATATGATACACTAACATAGACGTACATATAAAACACGTTAAAACAAATAGCTGTCTCTGCCATTTCGACGGCTAAATATATCAATGATACGATCCATGTCTTTCTCGACTACAGAGTTGGCATATTACCTTTCATTGTTAATAAGTGCGATGTTACTAACACGTTGTTGCCCCATGGTGCTCCGGAGGCAAGTTTTCAATCTGCGCGCGCAACCCACTGAATGATCGTTCTGCAGAACATGATGTAGCAGGTATCACTGCAAGGATATGTACCACACCAGAAAACTCTGGGAACATATCAAATAGATCATTCTCATGCATTATCTGCAACATTTCTATAACAGTCATGTAGCCTATTCGACGTACACGACGAAAACTCGCGTACATTTTCTGCTCGGCTTCCAGAATCTCCCCGTCGATTTTGTAAAATTTAGCAACTCAGGAGAAACTTTCTTTATCTGGTGTTTCACTCTGACAGATATTTCCCAAATCACAGAGCATTTCCTGGTCATTTCCGCTAAACCTGAGCTCAAGCTCGGACAGCACCTTATCGATGGACGCATAGTGAGTATGATGGTGCGATTCCGGTGTCTGCGTTTGTCTTTGCGCGTGTTCACCTACAAGATTTTAAAGGCGGCAGGACGGCGTTTATCTGGGTGCCCTGGTTTCTCGTAATTCAAACCTAGAATTGGTCAGCCAATTCTCCATTTTCAGACCCATTGCTGATGCTAACTGCCATACACTTTTGAAACTTTCTTCACTCCGACACTGGCGTAGGGTCTGAATGGTCAAGTCGGCATTTCTACGAGCGGAGATGACGTCGACCGTCTTCCCCTGAAGATATCGGCACAGGCTACTAGTGTTGCTTAGGATTAATTTCAGTACACACAGCCCAAAGACAAACTCCAAGTCGCAAATGGCGTTCAATAAGGCTCTGTTCTCAGAGTAGGTTTTTGGATCTTTGTCTGAAGACAGTGTGAGCAGGGCTTTTACAATCCGTTCCATTTGCCCGTGTACGGCCTTTGCGGCTTCCCATCTGCATGACCATCGTGTGGTACTTAATGACTTCAGCGTCAGGTGTAGATCCTCACCTTGTACGTCTGTGTCACTAAACAAGGCGTGTCGTTTGGGACTCACTTCTAAAACGTTGTACAGAGCCTGGAAAGTTCCCAGAGCGTTTCGCAATGGTTCAATCTGTGTCATAGTATCCTTAAGGGGCGAGGTTGAGCACATGTCCGTAACAGTGGACGTAGATACCGAGCGGGGAGCACTCTTCCATTCTTTACGCCATAAAGGACGTGGTAAAGCCAGTTAAATTCACACGAGACAGTGGTTGCCGAGCACGTGACTCAGATCTTCTGAGAGTCTACAGTGGATAATCTACAGTATGATTCTAGAAAGTTACGCCCAAATCGACTCTAATTAATTCACCACTGGAAATTCCCCACTGTAACTAGTGCAGTGCAACACAGACTGCACAGTGCAACACAGACTGCACAGTGCCCAACAACAACAAAATTACAAATATGTATATCAACATATGATCCCCTTCAAAAATAACCAGAAAGTGATCACGTGCTAGGCAACCACTGTCGCGCGTGAATTTAACTGCCTTTACAACGTAGGCTCGATTACCAGCCGCTGTTCGGGGAAATGAGCCCGCACTCATCCCCCCCCCCCCGAAGGGGAAGATCAAAGACCGGACCCAGGAGACGGTGGAAATTGAGCCTATTTTAAAAAAAAAACGTCCCCTTCAGGTTGAAACAGAAAATATCTCTTCGAAAAAAAATACACAGACACTTGCAAGCTTCTTTAAAAACTAGCTTTGCCCAAATTTCTCGTGCTACCCAATAAATCTGAGTTACCCAAAATTTGGGGGGCTGCAGCCCCCCCCCCCCCCCCACGCTCCCCCCCCGGCCCGTACGCCTATTGCTTCTAATGTAGTGTAAATCAATTGTATCGTTTTGCCTCTTGATCCTCACACTACCAGTGTTAGCTGGTAACAGTTTCCAGTGTTAGCAATTTCAGTGTTTGCTGCTCAACGCGGCAGAACACCCTATGGCCGATTTGCTTCAGTGCACTGATTAACATAGGAAAACACGTATGAGAAAAAAAAAATATTTATGCTAAGTGCATAAACAAAGTGCAACAATTTATCGCTTCTGTAGTATATTTGAGTGTTAGCATTGGTCAAAATAACCTAAGGGGCATTTTTTTTTAATAATTGAGGCTCTTCCTTGAGTTGCTATTTGCATACCCTTGAGCTGATATGCGCGAGGAAGTTTATTTAGATTCCTTTTCACCAGGTTAGTCATATCTTTCCGAGTGTGGACCCGGTCGCTGGAGTCCTTTTAATTCCAGAATTCATGTTGTGCCAGGATATTCTTTTCTCCGTTTTCTAAAGGTTCGATCTCCACTTTCGCTGTTTTCTGCCGTCAAGTTTTCGACTTCCCAAGAGGGAACTTTCGGGGGAATGGGTGGTGGTGTACGTTGTGGAGGGAGGGTTACATGAAAACGGCGTTTGAATAAAGCCGTTCCAAAGCTGCTCTTAGGCCAAAGTTTCTCGGCTAAGCCTCCCGACATACCAGATTGAGAAAGCCTATCTGAATTGATTTAGTCGCCCCCTTTTCATAGAATTATTTGGCTTATGCAGCGTTTGGTTTCAGACCCGCACCCAAGGTTCTTACAAATGAAGACAAATAAGAAAATTCTCTTTTTTTTTTTTCTTTATCATGAAGAATTCAACCTTAATTTCTCAAGTTAATCTCTAACACAGTCTGTTTTGATCTCCCCAGTCTTCATCCTCAACCATCTTAGTTCTGTCCTTCTTCGTTTTGCAGTAAATGGTTTGAACCCGGGGGTAACATGTGAAGGTGTAGTCTGATCGTCCGGGTGAGTGTAGTCCTGAGAAGGACTGTTGTCGGTGGTAGTGACTGACGTTTCGACAACCTGTGCGGAAGTCATCATCAGAGTCAAGAGTCATCATCAGAGTCACTTGACTCTGATGATGACTTCCGCACAGGTTGTCGAAACGTCAGTCACTACCACCGACAACAGTCCTTCTCAGGACTACACTCACCCGGACGATCAGACTACACCTTCACACCTTCTTCGATTGTTATCATCGTGCAACATATGTTTTGTGGTCCAAGTCGAAGGCCGTTTTCACGTCGGAAAAAAGCGTCACATTAGCACTGTTGATGCAAATTCGATTTCTGAATTAACATTCTTGAAAAGATTTATCAGTATCAGTTTTACGTTTTTTAACATTACCCCTTTTATCGATTTTTAGAAGTTTTGACGAGTACACTAAATCATGCTACTTTTTTCTCAATGATTATTAATTTTTTTTAAAAGATTGGTCCTAATTGTAAGGCCTGCCTTGTCATAACGGCCCAGATACACACTGTTGATTTTAAAATTTAACAGGTTTTAATTCAGACTCAAGTCCAAAAAATTATCCAACGGAACTAGAGACAAATTAACATTTTAATCAAAACCTGTCTCCGAAAGCTTATGAAGGCCCCTTTTGACATTTGTTTTTCTTCTGATAGCATCTGAAATAAATCTTTTCGAATCAAGTTAATTTCTGTTACAGCAAGACTCATACGACAATCAAATTTAAAAATTAACACAGTAATTTTAATGAAGCTGGACACACTTAATAAACTGAACGGATTTAGTTAGACAAACTGACAAAACCTATCGATACAAGTTTTTGCTTTTCTCAGTTCATGAAATTTGATGAGAAAGCTGAATATTTTTTTTTATCCTTTCTAGCGTTTAAATTTTCTCATCTTTTGCTTTGAAATGACATTTCGATATCGAAAATCAAGGATGTATCGAGCGCAACTTTTCACTGTGTAAATCCATTCGATAGAATTAAGTGTCATTTCGTGGGAAAACATCCCAAGATTGCAGTGAATTAAGAACAGTTGCTCCATTAACATAAATACAATCAAATTGATTCTGTATTCAAAATATAGCTCAAGATTTAATTAAGATCACTTGAAAGTCAGTGGAAGACAGTATCCAACGGCAGGAGGGGGGAGCGACAATCGATAGATAGTGGATTCTTTTTCAGTACGCATTTCCAACTTAAGGGTCACATGGAAATCGGATACTCTAGCCAATTGGTTTATTTTTGTTCCCATGAGTTTGAGATCACCTGCTATATTTTGGCGTTTGACCGTAAAAAGAAATACACGGTATCGTATTTTCGAGTTTTTCTTTTTTCAAAAGAACATTCCTCATGGTAACCAGAACTAGATTTGTAAAGCGATCGATATAATTTTTTTTTTTAATGATATCAACCTTCCCTCGGCTTTGTTAAGAACTTTACCGCCAAATTACAAGTGTCTTTTTTTTGTCCGGAAAAAGGAATCCAGTTTCAGATAATCACCCAGGCATTGTATTAATGCTTTGAGGCATTTGCAGATCTTGACACTTCCTAATTGATGATTGTTTTTTTAAGGAAATTTTGGGAAAATCGGGTCCCAAAATACATCCAGCATTCTTTGATCTCGTTCTCTGTTGTCGGTTGAGCTATAGCCGAGTTTCTGACTTTTGCAATCGATTTTAGCGTATTAATATAGCTTAACACCCTTGAGGATACCAGGCCTGGAAACTTTTTGTCGCAAACCTTCGCCCCCCCCAGCAAACAGTAAGGCAAAATGTCTAACTCTGAAAAGGACAACTGCAAATGACGGCTTGCAAATAAAATTGTCTTCTTTTAATTAATTGGAAACCTGGTTGTGTGACAAGCGTCCGTATTGATTTCAAAACAAAAAGACAAAAAAAAAAATACAATGAAATCAACTTAAGAACGTGCTCTCTGTTGAACTAAAACATTCGCTCACGTGTGGGAATAGAAACACGCATCCTTCAAGTTGCCGACAGAAATCCACTTCTTCCACGAAGATGTATGAGCCTCCAGAGAGCGAGAAAATTGTGCGAGATGCTTTCCTGGTCTGTTTGATATTTTTTATTTTAGTAGGAAACACACTCATCATAATAGCGTACAAGAAAACTCTCAGGCTTCATACAAGCTCGAATGTCTTCATAGTAAGCTTAGCAGTATCGGACTGGCTCGTCGGCGCAATAGCCGTGCCTCTTTATCTTGTAACGCTGAGGGGAGGCTATTCCGCCAACCATTTGCTAACCGTGATGTTCATATCGTTGGATATCTTCAGCGGCACCGCGTCCGTTTTTCATTTGATATCAGTGACGGTGGACAAGTACATCGCCATATCTAAACCTTTCTTGCACCACCGCCTTCCGCTGAAGTCGTACCATTTTACTTTGGGAGTTGTTTGGGTTTTGTCCGTGGTGCTCTCCTCTCTTTATCTCGCCTTAACCCCAGACATTAGCAGAAACTTTCCCCTGTACACTCTCTCGACTGTGTTCCTCTTAGCGCTGTTCGCCATTTCTCTTATAAACACTCTCATTTATAAGATCACCAAGTCCTTGATTCGCGGTACTGTGGAGTCGGTGGTGGAATCGAGCGCAAGTAGAGCCAACGAGCGGATGAAAATTCGACGCGAGGAAAAAACGGCATCGACGCTATTAGCGATCAGTGGTGTGTTCTTTATAACTTGGCTCCCCCACTTGGTGGGCGCATTTGTGTTTACGTACTGTTTCCCCTGCAATTTGGCCCTCGTAGATATAGGGCGTATTGGAGCATGCATCAAGTGCCTACAGTACAGTAACAGCGCCTTAAATCCTTTTGTGTACGCCTTCCGTGATGCCGAGATGAGAAGAGCCATAAGGATTCTAATAGGGTCCTGTCGTAATCAGGGGCGACCCCGCGCAACACCCTCCATTGTCATATCTTTATCACTAACAAAACCAAGATCATTAGGGGTAAAAACTTAGTTATCTGGAATCCCCCACTGCTCGAGAGAATTAAAGAAAATGCTTGGTTTCCATACAAACAAGGATTAGGACTGATTCAATTGATGACAATTGTATCGATTGTTCGGGTCATTGCTGAGTTTTTAGTGAGGTTTTGGAACAATGGGGGCGATTCTATGGAAACAAGGCTTAATGTAAAGAAAAGGCTTTTAGTCAGTCAGCTGGAAGCTCCAATCTTTATGAAGCACAAACGCTTTGCTGGCCACTCTCTACCAAAGCGAACATCGTGGTAAAAAATGAAAAAGGAATGATAAAGAATGTCCTTCAAGCTGTAAAAAGGCTCATAAAAAAAAAAAAAACCACCAAGTCTTCTGTGGGTCTTACGTGTATGGGCTGTGACTGGACTCACTATCGAAGCACGAAGTAGCTCATAAATTCGCGCGGAACGCGTGCGTTCGTCATGAATTGAGCTCGGTTAAAGAGGTTTGATTATATCAGAGTTTTGACTTAAAAACTTGAGCGTAGGGTTTCAGTACTTAGCTGAATGGTTGTTTGAGATTCCGTTGGTCTCAAAGTCAAGACCACATATGTAAAGAAAACCTTTTTTTTACTACTAAAGGCTAAACTTTGTCAATTTTTACGCCTCACGGCTAAATGCTTTGGCCTTTTCAGAGCCACCCTCTTTTGCTAGATACAAAAAAACATTACGTAACGGACAGTACTATGATCAACTTTTTCATTCCTTTCTGTTTAAAGTGTATATAAACTGCTATGTAAATGTTGAAACGCAATGAATTACTAATTGATGCGAACAGATAGAGCTATTCATTATTTGAAAAATATTCGTAAGAATTTATAGTTTGCGTGTGCTTGCGCGTCAGTCATCATGTGTGAGTTTCGTATGTATTCTGAGAAGCAGAGCTGTGCGAGAGATCATACGTAAAATTCTATCTTCAGAATGTTGTTGACTTTTTGAGAGGTCTGCCATGGTTATGATCTATAATGCACATGTATATAAATGGAAAGTAAACGATACTTTGTCTTAATAAATGATGCCTCTTTGCGAAGGAACCCGCTTAACATCTTTGGAGAACAAATGATTCATTTTGATTTCTGTGAATGAGTACCTCAACAAAATTTCAGATTGTGCTTTAAGCGAATAATTCGCATTGAAGCATGCATGCAATTACGTACAAAATGGCTGATATTTCTCAGCCCATTTCTCCCTATTCTTGAAGTCAAATTAAAGCGCTAATTGCATATTCAATTTATAGCTAATTTACTCATCTTCGTGTGTAATTTTTGAATATTTGCCCAACACGCATTACGTTAAATTTATTCTTCACAGCCACAGAATTCTTTCATTACGTGATTTGCTTGAATTCTTGATTTTAATTACGGCGTCTGTAGCTTCTTGACTCCTTTGTTGTTCTTGTTAACTGAGTTTCGAAAGCCCTACTCAAAATACTTAAAATTCAACGAGCCTTGAAAAGACACCTACCGCAATGGGTATCACGGCTCTGGGAACTAACTAGCTCTCTTGAAACGCAGAAAGATCCTGGGAACTAAGATAAGCAACGCCTGGTGAATTTTTGACACGAGGGACGAAAGAAAGAAAGTCTGTACTCAGCTGCGCTAGAGTCGGTACTCGAGTACATTTAGAATTTTAGAATGAATCGCGGACGTGGTGGGTTTCGAAGACCGAATCGAGGGGGAGGACGTCACAATGTGAAGCCTCGCCCTGCAAATCGTACCGTTCTTTCGTCAGGATTAGAAGGACGAGAGGACTTAGAAGACGACAAAGACTGTGATGAACAATTCAATCTGAATGAGGCTGATGGTGGTGATGTGAGCAAACATCGCAATCCTTTGCTGGTCAAAGAGAGTCAAGTGATGCCGAAAAATAAACGGAGATCGAAGGCTCCGATTCAAAAACTTCAAATGAGCACCGAAAACCGAGAGATGATTGAAGAGGTTATGCGTGACCTGCAACTTTCTCGAAGCAACCACGAGGACCACAAAGGTCTGGTTTCCAGTGCCAAACAGGTGAGGATCAATGAGGCTTACTGGAAGAAAGTTGGGGATCAAAAACTCGTGATTGAGGGTGGTGTCAACAATGCTGCAGATCGCGACGGCGAATTACAAATTGACGAAGAAATTTATAGTTCTTATGCGGTGAAAAAATTGCACCAGTGCGGCTTTGAAAAAATCAGATGTATTGAAGCTCTTAAGGAGAGCGAAGGTGATCTAGGAGCAGCTCTGGAGTCGTTAATTTGCACTTGTTGTGGACTAAGTTGTCTTGGAAAGACAAATCCAGATTATAGCGAAGAAAAGTTCCAAGAAGCGTCTTCTCAAAGACAAGAAGAAGCAATGGCTCTTGAATCAATTTACGATGATGCCTTTACAGAGGTTATTGCAGACAGTGTGTGGACAATAAAATTATCGTTGCCCTTTCTACTTGATAAATTTAAACATGAGAGCAGAAAGGAAAATGTGCTAAAAAGTAAGGCAGGCAGGAAGGCAGAGACTTTGGATAATATTTGTAGATTTTTTTTACAAGGTTATTGCAAATTTGGCGATAAATGCAGACTTAAACATATTGTGTATGAGCAAGGAACAAGCTCAAAAGAAGCGAGAAATGAATTGGAGAGGAAGGAGAAAAGTTCTGAGTGTGAAGATCTGTCATTTCCATTTCATCTGGAAGTGAGATTTTGCAAGGGATCTCTTTACCCTTTTGAACCTCCAATGGTTGTATTTTACTCCACACATGAATCGATTCCATCTTCAGGCTGTCTCAATGTCACATTAAGGTTGAACAGAGAAGCCAAGGAGTTATGTGATGCTGAGAGCCCAATGGTGTTTTGCCTTGCCAGTCTTCTAGAGAATGAGGATGAAATCCTTGCTTGCTTTAACATGCCACTTTCTGAGTATAGTTTGCCTATAAAGAAAAGTATTTCCACTCATTCTGCCGGTGAACATCACAGAGATGTTCCCCCAAGGAGAAAAGTGGCTGATAAGAAATCAGAAACAACACAACCAAAGACATCCTCAGACAAGGTCAGCATCCATCAAAAAAGTAGGAAACTAAAAGAACAGTTTCAGCGATTGCAGGTAATGTCAAACTTTTCTCAAATTAGGAGAATGTTTCTATTAGCCTTATGTAACTAACTCTTTAACTCCCAGAAGTGATTAACATGTAACTTCTCCCCATAATATCTTTACATTATCATACAAACAGGTAATGAGAATGCTCAAACTTATCATGTGGGAATTGTTTCCTTGATTGAACACCAAATTCTTGTAATCAATTTACAATGAAATATGTTGCAACTTGAAGGGAGAATTAACAACCAGATCTTGGGAGTTTAAGGGAGTAAATCCCTGGTAATTCTAATTGATATACCCCACATGTAAATGTATACTTTCGGGTCAAAGATGACAACATGATGACATTGGAGCTCTAGATAATAGCTAGGCAAGTACTTTAGATTGCTAAAAATCCCTAAGGAATTTGAAATAACCTATTGTGAGAGAATCCATTAGAAATTTTGGATGAATCAGCTCCTCAAACATCCAATCTCTCACCCTCTTGCCCAGTCCCCATCTTTTGGTCGCTGTAAATTTCTTTACCCACCCAACTAGATACTGTAAGTGGACTGCTACATTCATTTGATGAGTTGTAAGGTGCATCCACATGCACTGATAATTGCAAGGGCGTAGCCAAGGGGGGGTCCTGGGGTGCCCGTGACCCCCCCTTGGTAGGTCTTCTTTAGAACAAACAACCTACAATATTCAGGTGGCGAAAACGCCATGTCA
Organism: Stylophora pistillata; assembly: GCF_964205215.1. Classification (NCBI taxonomy): domain Eukaryota; kingdom Metazoa; phylum Cnidaria; class Anthozoa; order Scleractinia; family Pocilloporidae; genus Stylophora; species Stylophora pistillata. The sequence goes on along the minus strand of NC_142524.1, from coordinate 8,996,894 downwards.
ATATCTTGGCCGTAAAAGCCATTGATATGGGCCTTCATGCCGCGATAATACGACTGAGCCCACTGATACATGCGGAAGAGCAGCAGTGTAAATGGTGAGTAGCCTCTGTGACCCCTCCCTCTGAAAAATCCTGGCTACACCCCTGAATTGTATCATACAAGTCTAAGTTAACATTTTTAATTCCTTTATTTATTTTTATCTGAAGTCAGTTGCAGCTTATCAGTCAATGCTGAAGGAAAGGAGCAAACTTCCTGCATGGCAGTCACAACAGAACATTATAGAAAAACTCCAGGAGCATCAGGTTCTTGTTATCAGTGGAATGACAGGGTAATAACCATATTGTATCAACTAGACCTCAAGGACCCTAATTTGCGAAAAAAGGTGAAGTCTGTACTTGAGCTAAGTGGCTTAGCCAGCCAGAGATTATCCTGGTCTCTGCAGCATGAAGCATCTAAAGGTATTGCTACCCACCCCCTGATGAAATGCTAGTCCCCTCCTGATGGGATGCTAGTCCCCCCACGATGGGATATAAGTCCATCACAGGTTGTCCATGGCCATTTTATCAGCTTTCCCTGACTGTTAGCCTTTACCTGTTTCTACTCCTCCCGGTTAGCTCAATGGATAGAGTGCTTCTGGGGTGCATCCAGGGGTGGTTTGGGTGGTTTGGTTGAACCCCCTAAATTTTCCTCAGAACACTGGAAATCATATGTTTCTGAAGACCTAATTTTCAAAATCTTGGACCCCTCAGAAGGGGAACAATTCTCCAAACCCCCCTCTGAACCTGGATCCGCCCCAGTGCTGGACTGTTGTGCAGGAGGTTGAGGGTTCAAGCCCCGGCCAGACCAACACTCAGGGTCTTAAGATAATTGAGAAGAATTTGCTGCCTTTCTATAACATCAAGAAATGGTTAGATATTCTAGTCTTCTCGGATAGGGACGAATAAATGTAGGTCCCGTCTCCTGCAGGGTTGGGGTAGGAGATGTTAATTTCCCACACACGAGATTACTGTGTGATGGATGTCCTCCCTAGGGTGGGATGGGTGGGTTGGTGAAGCTATTAAATTAAATTAAATTAAATTACTCCTGGGTGGAAGGAGGTATTGTGAAAATAAAGTGAATGCTAGTCTCCTCCCCTGATGTAATGCTGGTCCATGGCAGGTTACCTGCAGACATTTCATCAACCTTCTTTGGCAGTTAACTTGTAGCCATTTCTACTCCTGTGGAGGTGCGGTGGCCTCATGGTTGGTGCGCTTGACTCCAAATCGAGTGGTCCTGGTTTGAGCCCCGGCCGGGGACATTGTACTGTGTTCTTAGGCAAGACACTTTACTCTCACAGTGCCTCTCTCCACACATGTGTTTAAATGGGTACCGGTAATTTAATGCTGGGGGTAACCCTGGGATGGACTAGCATCCAATCCAAGGGGGAGTAGAAATACTCCTAGTCGCTTCATGCTACAGAAACCGGAGTTGAGCAGTGGCCAAATGGGCCACTAGGCTCATAAACAGACTTTACCTTTACCATTTCTAGTCCTGGGTGGAGAAAGACACCGTGAGAGTTAAGTGTCTTGTCAAAGAACATAACACAGTGAAAGGGCAATATCTTGCACCCAGACCCCCTCTCCTGGAGTGGAGTGCGGTAACTGTTAAGCTGCTACACAGCCACTCTAAGCTGCATGGCAATTTGTTAAATTTTTGGCAACTGAAGTTGCAGACTCAGGAAGTTGCATGGTAATGCATCAAGCAGTAAAATCCAAAGGTGCTCCATCTTGAGGGGGACTCACATTTTTTTTCTATATCAGAAGTTTGTGACAAAAGGAAGAACATCTTTCTCTATTATCTGTATTTTGATATTTCGATTGATAAAGTTTTACTGGATTTAGGTTTCAGACTTCAAACTCATCATCTCATTGTTTTTTTGTTTTTTTTTAAGTTGTGGGAAGACGACTCAGATTCCTCAGTTCATCCTGGACAGCCATCTCGCCGCAGGACGTGGAGGTGAATGCTTCATTATCTGTACACAGCCTCGTCGCATCTCGGCCATGTCTGTTGCAGAAAGAGTGTCCAGTGAGAGAGTAGACAAGATTGGACAGTCAGTTGGTTATCAAGTCAGGCTGGAAAATAAACAGGTAAAGACATGTGTGTACTAAACCGCCTTTACAATTTAACTTGGATGTACAGATATGAATTATTTATAAGATCAAGATAACAACTTCTTACCTGATAGGTTTAAAATAAAATATTTTCATTTACCTTCTGCTGGGTAGTGTATGGATATTATAAAAAAAAGAGTTACATGTTAATCACTTCTGGGAGTAAAAGTGTGAAGAACATACTAAGCTTTGGACTTTCATTCTAAAGCCTCCATGAACTAAGATGTACATATGTAGGAGAGGAATAAAAAAATTGGAGTAAAAAAAAGATTCTAAAAAATTAGAATAAAAAATTGAAAGGTTATGCATACAATTTTAAGATTTTTTTTTCATGAGAGAATGCCCTTTTCTGTAAATACAAATATTTCACTCTGGTTGTTCTGATATTTTTAATTGTTATCTTTCAGTCCTCGGAAACACGGTTGCTGTACTGCACTACTGGGATCCTTCTGCGGCGCTTAGAGGGTGAATCCACTTTGCCGGGGGTGAGTCATATTATTGTGGATGAAGTTCATGAAAGAACAGAGGAAGGGTGAGCTATTTATGTGACATGTTTATTTATTTATCAGTTATAGATAATTTGGTAGGCAGCATAGCCTATTGAAAATCTAAACATTTTAACTGAAATGTTACTGAATGAAAAGCTACCCAGTCAAGTTTGAGAGTTTTCAGCGGAAAAGTGTCCAAATTGGAGCCTTGCAAGAGTTGCAAAAATTCCATACAAACCCTTAATTTTTTGCCCTGTCTACCCAATCCATACAAACTCCCTATTTTAGGTGATATTTGAAAAGCTGTCATTTTGTCATTTTCCTCCTTTACATACTTCTGTTCTTGCTTAAGACTCTCAAATTTAGTTGATCTTTCATTTGAATATCTAAATTTTTCAAACAAACGGAAAAGAACACTCTTTCCCAGTCCTCTCGCGTTTCTGCAATGGGCTATTGTGGATGGGATATTTGATACCTTAATGATACTGATAAACAGCAGTGAGAACACTGGAAACATTTTATAATTAAGGTGATGAAAAATTAGCTTGTGTTGCCATCACAACTTAGTGCCATTTTTTTTTTTTTTTTTTGGTCTCCTCCATATCGACAAGCAGCAACAGTTGTCTGGTAATAAATTAACAGATTACAAGCAGGTCATTGGCCAGAAATTACAGTTAACTGTAAATATTACAATGAACTGCTGAGTAATACATCACTAGTCATTCATTGTAAGAGAGTTTATTTATCATATCTGGTGTGTTGATGTTGTAAATAAAAATAAATTAACAACAGGATAAAAATGGTTTTTGATGATAATACTTGTGCACTAAAAGAGACAATTTTCTGTTTAAATTTTCAGTGATTTTTTGATGATGGTTCTGAAAGACCTGGTGACTGTTCGAGCCGACATCCGTGTGATACTAATGAGTGCTACATTGAATGCTCAGCTTTTCTCAGGGTACTTCTATGATGCTCCCGTTATTCACATACCAGGTACTGTTGTTTCTTCCTCCTTACCATGGATGCTCTTTTCAGGGAAATCAACAAACAAATAAATATTTCTTCTAGGGTTTATCTTAGGGTTTAGAGGCTTGATGAGATTTGATGTATTTGATTCCATTTTAGTGTAATCATATGAGGATTTTTTTAATTACTTGAGGTTTTCTAGATACTTCAACTGGAAAATTTATTTAGCAAAAATTTTTTTCTGTATTTGATAAAATGATCAGGGGAGTATTTCTATGCAAGTTATCAAGGCTGGATGCAAATGATTTTGGGTGTTCAGTTACAATCAATAATTTTTTTAGGCTTTTTAGAAAATTACTTTTTTAAAATGTTGAAATTGCTGCTTCCAGGTCGGACTTTTCCTGTTGTTGAGTTCTTTCTGGAGGATTCTATAGACTTGACAAAGTGGGTATAACATTTTTGTTGTTAGTACAGAAAATGTTAACTTACAACAGGAAAATGTGTATCTACTGTGTACATGTTTGCCACATTACAAAATACCAAGTTTTTATACTTGCCAATGATTTACTAAGGGCATCACATGATCAAATATTCTCCAGGTCAAACTTGGAACTATCTGGTAGTATTTCCTGAGTTTTTTACAGTTTTCAAACTTTAGGTCCAATAGATAGAAGTCCTTGTTTAAAATTTAATGTTGATTCAAGATAGGAGAACATTTCACTGTTGTTAGCAAATAAGAACTCTGAAAAGTCAATGTCACAAATAATAAATAAGAAAAAAAGTTTTTGACGAAAAGCTGTCGGTAATTGCTAATTCCCCTGTGCTTCAACAAAATATTTGATGAATGGTTACTAAATTAAAGAGAAACATTTTGTGTGTTGGGACTAAAAATACTATATATTCTAGAGTTATTGTGCAAACAGTTTATTATGTTTTTATTGAAATGCTACATCTTGGTCCAATTTTCAGTTTTTGATGAAGGAAAGTTTTTTTCCTTTGTTTAATTAAACAATACTACAAGACATCAATTAGACAATTATTGATATTATTTTTTAACCAATCTTTTAATTTAAGACTTTCTCTCTTTGTTTCAGGTTTCAAGTTGATCCCAGTTCACCCTATGCAAAGCCTTTGAAAAGTTCCAATGTCCCCAGTGCAGCTGGTAAAAAGGGACAGTTAAACCGAGACATTCAAAACATACAAGACTCTGTGACATCTACTGACTTCAAACCACCTGATGACAAGCTTGATGACCAGAACTTAACAGAAGATCAGATGGCCTGGAGATATTCCAGTAAGTGAAGAATATCAAGGAGTCATCACAATGTTTAGTTTTCAATTTGAAGTTTGATTACATTTACTCTGAGAATCAGAACAAAAATGATATTTTGGGGGTCTTCTGCAAGTTATAGAAGGGTGATTCACTAAACAGGTTATTTCTTAACCTTTTACATCCAACATACTGTTCTCCATACCGTCCGTCCTCCATATGTTTCCCAAGGTACTGATGGGGAACATTTGATGAACCATTTCACTCCCGATATCTTGAAAGTAACTCCCCTTCCTGTTTGCCATGTACAATTCTTAGGGAATTAGTTCAGAGAATTTGGTACCAGATCAACTAGTTATCTCTTAATTGATATTTTTCTTTATTCTCATCACTTGTCTGATAGATATTGTATTAATATAGTAAGGAGAAACTCTGTCCTGGTCACTCACAGGAGTGAAGGGGTTTTAAACAATTAAGAGCTTCTTTAGTTGGTGATCATTTTCCTTTATTCTTGTAACATTGATGTATGATTCAAGGGTGACATTGTAAGGAGAAATTAGATGCTAGTCACTTGAAGAGTTAAGGAGAATAGTCCATTTTACAGTTGTGTGCTTGGTTGCCAAACCTTTGAATGGGAGTGAGGCTAGGGTTGACCTTGTTATGATACAAACCTTGCTGCCTTTCAAATGTAAATCACTTTGTTATCATGCTAAGTAGATACAGGTCTCTATCACAACAAGGTCACCTTCAGCCTCACTCTGAATCAAAGGCTTGGCAACTAAGTACACAACTGTAAAATGGCCTATTGGCCCATAGCTTCTTGATGTACTCATCCAATTACAACAATTACAATTTATCACTTATAGAGCGCTATTTACAATGACAGATCAACAGCGCTTTACAATCAATCCTAACCCGCCCATCCCACCCCAGGGGAGGACATCCATCACACAGTAATCTCGTGCGTGGGAAATTAACGTCTCCTACCCCTAACCCTGTAGGAGACGGGACCTCCATTTATTCGTCCCTATCCGAGAAGACTAGAATATCTAACCATTTCTTGATGTTATAGAAAGGTAGCATATTCTTCTCAATTATTTTAAGACCTTGAGTGTTGGTCCGGCCGGGGCTCGAACCCTCGACCTCCCGCACAACAGTCCAGCGCTCTATCCATTGAGCTAACCGGGAGGCGGTTTTCCCTGGGAGGCGGGTATCCCTGGTTTCTTTGGCTTAAAGTGACCTTCAGTAAGTCTACTCTTTGGAGTTCAAGTTCTACATCAGAGGTAGTCTATCCCATGCTCCCCACCTTACAGCATATTGTCTGGTTCTCTAACAGTCAGCCATTACACAGTTGTATTCCTACTAACGATCCATCAACTATTTTTGCACGCGCGCAATTGGTCTAAACGCATCACGTGACCGAATTTCCCCAGCTAAAACTGGGAATATCCAAGGATGTCGCCCAATATTCCTCAATTTTCAAACCTTACATCTGCTACGATAAGTCCTCGTTTAAACTTTAATTCAAGATGAGAGAGCGGTTTACAGTTGTTAAGGACGAAGGGAAATGTTTGTTTGTTCATTAAGTCGTACCACGTACCAGAGAATACTAAAAAAAGACCAAACATCCCACACAGCGAACAGTTATCTGTTCGTAAATATTTTTTCACGCGTATGCGAAATGTATAAAGGATAAAAAACACAAGAGCCTCTATTTTGCGCGAAAATATGCTCGTGTATTTGTCCTGAAAACTGTATCTTGGAACAGATTATGTCCGCAGTCAAATATCCGTGCATATTTTCGCGCTAAATATAGGCTACATTAATGTCTTGCCTTTGAACACAACACAGTGACTTAATTTTTTTCGTTCATTATAGATTACAATAAAAGTACAATTTTGTCTCTTTGCACAATGGATCACAACAAGATTAACTATGATCTGGTAATTGCCATCCTGGAGTGGATTGTTGGAGAGGAACACGAGGTAACAATGTGTGTCTGTCTTTGGATGCGTTGCTGGGGGTATTAAACAATAATATGGTGTTATCAACTGAGTTGATGAAGTAAATTGACCACGGAAGGGCTAAAACTCGAAAGACAGCTTTATAAACTCTTCAAGTGTGCCCCCCGACTGTGCCCCCCGTTTGGAAAATTCAAGTTACATCTCTTTAACCTCTACGAATCGTCACTGGATCTGAGTCACCTTAAATTGTTGTTGCTTTTTGTGTTATTGCAGTATCCCAAAACAGGAGCCATTCTGGTGTTTCTGCCTGGCATGGGAGAGATTATGACCTTGCTGGATCAGCTTCAAAATCATAAAAGATTCAGTCCGAAAATCTCTGACAGGTACAAAACTTGAAAGTGTAATTATTTCGTATCCCTTGTGGGAGAAATTGTGTTCATCAGAAGGATAAGTAAATCAAGGAGCAAGTAAGATATTCAACTTTAATTTTGAACTGTAGCCATTACTCTTTATTTCCAGGTTCAGAATACTCCCACTGCATTCTACACTCTCAAGTGAAGAACAGAGTTTGGTTTTCAAGTGAGTACAAAATGTTCCGTCTCGAATAAGAATCCATGCCATTGTTCCTAGCGGTATACAGGACGCTTGTCAAGTATAAACCTTTAATAAGAGCCTTCTATTCCAAGAGGCTTTCTGTAGCTTTATGCAAAAGCATCGGAGCGCAAAGTCCAAAATCCTTAAGGAGACTGAGATTTTTCCCTTGTCTCGCACTCGTGACAATGAATAACATTTTCCTTTGTTCAACAAACGAGCTCAAGTTTGTCGTCTTCCTCGATTCAATCCTTTTTTAATCAGTGTTGTTTCCTTGTGGTAATATGCACTTATCGACTGAGTGGAAAGACTAGGTGAGCGCCCGAACCGCGTTTTATAAAGTGGCTGCTTCTCCTTTAATGGCCCCGCACGTATTCTCCTCATCCGGGATTTTTAAAATGTTGTTTTTCAAAAAATCGTGCGGGGCCTTATGGGTCATGCGATGCAATAATGTTTTTTCATAAAAAAAGTGGGCGTAGGGCCTATTGGGTCATATGATGCAATTTACGTACTGACAGTAAGAACTGTGTTCCAACAATTACGCATTACAGGAAGCAAAAAGAAGGAGTGCGAAAGATAGTTTTATCCACAAACATCGCCGAGACCTCAGTGACCATAGATGACGTCGTGTTTGTCATTGACTGTGGAAGAATGAAAGAGAACCGGTAAGCTCTGGTATAAAATCGAGACGTTTCCCCTTTTTCGCTAAGCTTCCTTAGAGCGCTTTTCAATGAATTTTCATGAAGTCAAAACTAAGCAATCACATCAGCCAATCAGAAAATAGAGATTTAGAGCTTAAAGTAAACATTGGTTGAGAGTATCATGGAGTGCAATGGTGTATTACCAAAGTGTTCAATGTAAACATTTGTTTTAAAAATTGCTTCGTGAAAACAGAGGAAGTGGAGGAATGGGGGGTCTGTGACTGAATTAGATCATTATTTTCTATCAACTGCGTTATTAATTAACAAATGGTAAACACCACAGCGTACACTATTGAGTTATGGATGCACGCGGGAGGTTGCTAAGCACGAAAGAAGCGTAAGAGTCGCTCGAGGCGACAGCCGAGAGCGACTCTAGCTTCTTGAGTGCTTAGCAAACCTCCCAAGTGCATCCATAACTCAATAGTGTACGCTGTGGTGTTTACCATTTGTTTTATAACATAACATTGATACATTGTAGCTAAAGAGTTCCCGTTTATTTAACAAATCTTACGCGACCAGAAAAAACAAGCGCGCGCGGAAAAATAGTCTTTGCATTTGCTCACGTCAGCAGCGTACACCCATGGGCAAATGGGGAACGCTAAATTGACCAATCAGAGCGCGCGCTTTACTTTGGTTATGTTATAATGTAAATTGGCCACCGTACAAAGCTACTTAAAATTAACTTGAATACAATTCAAATTTGTAAAGGGGGGAAGTTTTAAAGAAACTGTGGTGCTGGCTCTGTGGGAGAGTACAACAAGACACTTTGGTTTTTGTCAACTGAGTTGATAATGTAAGTTGGCGATAGCAAAGAGTTTCAAAGCTGACAGTTTCTTTAGAAACTTGCCCTCTTTATTCATGACTGAATTAAACGAGTTTCAATAATACAATTTCCAGTGAATTCCGCATTAAAAATATGTTAGTTGTTTAAACTCGCTGTAACTTTTAAATCTTCCATAAAATTAAAGCTTTCAAGTCTCTACTTTGGAAAAAACCTAGTAAACAATTCATCTGACGCTTTGTTGTTACACGTGGAGGCGCGGTGGCCTCATGGTTAGTGCGCTCGACTCCGGATCGAGTGGTCTGGGTTCGAGCCCCGGCCGGGACATTGTGTTGTGTTCTTAGGCAAGACACTTTACTCTCACAGTGCCTCTCTTCACCCAGGTGTATAAATGGGTACCGGCAATTTAATGCTGGGGGTAACCCTGCGATGGACTAGCATCCCATTCAGGGGGAGTTGAATACTCCTAGTCGCTTCATGCTACAGAAACCGGAGTTAAGCACCGGCCTAATGGGGCACTAGGCTCGTAAACAGACTTTACTTTTTACTTTACTTTGTTGTTACACAGAAATAATTTGTGGATATTCGATGTCTTGTTGTTTGCAGGTATGACTCTGTAAAGGGGATGGAGAGCCTGGAGGAGGTCTGGGTTTCTCAAGCGAATGCTCGCCAGAGACGAGGAAGAGCGGGCCGAGTTACATCCGGGGTTTGTTTCCACCTGTTTACCAGCCATCGATTTCAACACAAAATGGACGGCCATCAGATTCCGGGTAAAATAAGATTATGAATAAAATAAGATTATGAATAATACAACGCAATCAGCCAATCGTATTAAAATTTTTAATTGTATACCCATTGAGTGTCACAAAACCAAACGCAAAACGTGGAGCAGGAAAAATAGCCAATCAGAACATAGCAATCGTGACAAGCCGAGCCAATGAAAATGCATTTTGGATTAAGCAAACTGGCTAACGCGCAGAAAAGCGCGAGTAGCCCAGTTCATCTGATTGGTTGAAAGGAAGGATGGCGGAAGTTTTGTAGACTAATCAGAGAGTGGTGCAGGGCAAAACCTATGCAATACTGATTACTTTCCACGACCAAATGAAAATTGGTCGTTTGAAAATAATCCAAAACAATTATCTCTAGTTTCTCTAAGAAATGGTATTTTTCCCTGGGTCAAATTAAAAGTGCATCTACGAATAGCTGTACTGTTAGCTCAAAAACATCTGCATCAAATTGAAACTTTTTGTCGTCGCTGACTCTAAACAATGACGATTCAGCGTGGATTTTGGGATCTTTGGCATGTCCGTTACAGTACTGGTAACAAATCAATAAATGTAAAGCTAAATAACGTAACTTCGGTGAACAGTTTTAAACCACCTTACATCCTTCCAAATATTCTTTTCTAATTCAGAAATCCAGCGAGTTCCTTTGGAGAAGCTATGTCTTCGTATTAAAGTATTGACGCTGTTCTTTGGGCGAGAGATTAAGGTTTGTGGGACCTGTATTGTTTAGAGAGAAAACCAAGCTAGCAAAAGATATATTTCTGGATGCCTTCTTTGTGTGTGCTTTCATTTTTCTTGCTTTGCTTTGCTCCCCCCAAGACAAGGGATGTGGTCAGCGGTTAAGTCTGTTGTGTAATATTGCACAAGGTATTTTTTTTCTAGTGACCAAAATGTTATTTCAGGCTACTCTTTTTAAAGTCGCCAAACGATGACTTCGAAAAGAGTAAAGCTTGAAGCCCTGTGAATAATTCACTATGGCTTAGTGGTGGACATCCCACAGCGAAATTTTAACGATCCCTCCCGTGAAACTCAGAGTATTTACTTTTCCCACGCGCGTGACAATAGCCTGACATCTTTCCTTATTTAACCTTTAATGTTACAATATATTTGACCCACATCACAGGATGTTCTTGGTAAACTGCTACAACCACCTTCCGAGGAATCGATCAACGACGCAATCAAACGGCTGCATAACATCGGAGCACTAGATACCGACGAGGTACGTGGTGACATGTCAGTATGGCGTATACCACCCCCAGGGTTTGTAAAATAAGTGAGGTCCCCAGTCTAGCCTTCCCGTTTGTATTTCAAAGTATTTGAAAAAAGTGAACATGAAAAGGTGTACTCTTTGTTTTCAGAATCTCACTTCTCTCGGTTATCACTTAGCAGCTCTGCCTGTTGATGTTCGGTGAGTTTATACCACCAAGGCATTTTTCTGCACCTTTGGAAACAAGCAGCAAACGTTTATCGATTCTCAATAATTCAAATTTTGTGTTATAGGATTGGTAAGCTTATGTTGCTTGGTGCAATTTTCCGGTGTTTGGACCCTGTGCTGACGATCGGAGCCATACTCAGCTATCGGTCTCCTTTTGTAAGTATTTTGATGAACTTTGGGAGAAGAGACGCGGTTACCTAATGGCTAGCGCATTGGACACTGGATCGAGAGGTCTGGGTTCGAAGCTTTTTCTGAGGTGAACGTCTTGCGTTCAAGGACAAGACAATTCACTCTCACAGTGCTTCTCTCAAATCCCCCCCCCCCCCCCCTGGAGTATAATTCGAATACCGGCGAACTGTCAGGAAATCCTATGAACTTCACGGGAGAAGGGGGGGGGAGTAACCATCAATGGACAGGCATCCTATCCAGGGGGAAGCTGAGAACGATACCCTCAGTCGCTAGTCTCCTACCCAGGCCTTCCACAGCCTACATTTAGTTGTAGTTACACAGGCACGAGATCACCCAGTCGCTTCATGCCACAGAAAAGTGGATAACCTTCGCGCCTTTCTTCTTTGCTTGTTTACAGCCATCTTGTTTGGTTGTTTTCATGGCTCCGTAAAGGTTTATTACCAGTTTTTAATAATGCTTAGTTTTCTTTGTACATTGCTAGTCCGCTCCGTTCGACAAAAGAGAAGAAGCAGATAAGAAACGACAAGAGATGGCCATTGGTAACAGCGATCACATGACTCTGCTGAAAAGTTACAGGGTATTTTGAAAGATTTTTCCACCTGCAAGTGGTCTTAGTGTAATGATATGCTCTTATTGACCGAGTGGTAGGTCGGGCGTTAAAACCTAAGTCATGATTGAGAGTCAAATGTTATTCCTCGCCCGGTCTGATCTGATTCAGTCAACAACCATTTCATCACATGACCGCCGCTCTTTCTCTTTCTTCCTTTACTCTCTCTCTCTTGTGGCCTCGCTCCTGTCTTGCGTGGGGTCCCCTACGCAAGGCAGTGCGTATTTTTTTGCAGTTTTTTTAAATCAAAGTACGCGCAGGGCCACTCGGGTCTCGTGACGAATGCAAGTGATTGAACTTGCTTTGAATATGCGCGTACTACGAGCTCGAATTGAAATCGCGAACCAGTATTGCATAACTCGAAGTTCAACAATCACCTAAAAATTCATTGCATTCATTTAGAAATAGCACAATTTAACTGCCTAAATAGAGGCTTTTGGTCAGCACCCGGTTCGAAGAAAGGGAAGCAGAAGAAGAGGTGCGAAATATGAAATCTGCTTGGTTGTTTTGACTGTTCTGTTCGTGGAACGTTCTCCTCAGACCAAAATGAATTAACAAAGATTTTTATTGCCAGGGTTGGCTGGAGACTATGGCAAGTGGAATTTCTGCTGGGCATCACTACTGCCGTACAAACTTTTTGTCCATGAAGACACTTCAGGTGAGCTTAAACAATCCTCTAAGGCCTTTCAGGAAGTTGGAACATACCACAGAGAGTGAGAACTCTAAGTTAAAACAAGAAGAGATCTTAAAGCGCGTGAAAAAGCCAATAACCAATCCTGATTGGTTTTAGTTTTACATCCACTCGGTTGAAAGGGTGGTGCAAGTTTTCTGAACCAATAATGGAGCAGAGGAAAGCAAAATCAATGCAATCCTTTTTTTTTTTTCCTACACTGATTTCAATTTTTTCGTATAGTATCCTTCTATAAGTAGCTCTAAAAGTTTGCTTTTTTTTATCCATGTAGATGATAGCAAGCCTCAAGTGTCAATACGCTGAACTATTGTCAGATATCGGGTTTATCAAAGCGGATCTCACGACTAGACAGATAGGGAGACTGGCGCCGAGAACTGGAGACGGAGTGTTAGCTGCAACAGGTGACGAGGTATGTCACTGGAGCGGGTTAGTTGTCTTAAAACTGGTACTAGCGAGGGATAGGGTCGGGATCCTGGTCCCCATGGTTTTTGGCATGGTGTTCTTTGGCAGTGTCTCCCCCTACTTAGGTTTGTCAGTAAGCTCGGGTTGTAGAGCTGGACTAATGCTCAGGGTCTTGAAACAGAAGAGAATTTGCTACCTTCGCTATGACATATGTAAATGGTCTCCGTCTCTTGCATCCTCTCCGTAGTAGGGGACGTTAAAGATACCACACACCTCTCGCAAAGAATAGAGAACGTGGCTCCCGGTGTTGTGGTCTGGCTTTGTTTTCAAAAATGTCCAAAATTGGGCGCACCAGCAAAATGTCCTCTCAAAATTGTAAACTTCTCACAGCAGTCTGATCAAAGTTCCTCGCTAAGTCTTGTAAAGCGCTTCAGAGCGTGGTAATAGGAATAATGCGCTGTATAATAATTTTACTTCATCAATGGTAAAGGCGAATCTAATAAAATCCCATGAAGAGAAGTCGCGGTACTCCTAATCGCTTCATGCTATCGACACTGGGTTAAGTTCTGGCGCCGTGGCCCACTTGGCTTGCTTTGCAAGATTTCTTCTTTACCTTACAACCTCCAAGAACAGGACCAGGTGTTCTTGCTAACTTCGCTCTCTTACTTACCTCGTTAGGTCAACGTGAACTCGAAGAATCAGAAATTAGTTTTGGGAGTTGTCTGCGCCGCTTTGTTCCCGAACATCGTTCAAGTTGTCAAACCAGACGTGAAATACAAGGCGTCTGTTGCAGGTGAGTAAATAGTCAAGGACGCTGGCTATTCTACCCATGCCTTCATGTGGGTTACACACGAGCCGCTTTAACGTGTCGTGTTTTAGTGGTCACCAACATGAAGAAATTTTTTCAAGCTCATCGACAGTCAAACGTCGTCTAATTACTAAAAACAGGTACAAACACGCTTCTGACAAACAGGATCGACAAAAAAAAATCCAGAAAAACGTTCCAAGGTAAGGGATAGCTCAAGCCTAAAGTAACCTTGCGGAAACGAATGATAAGTTTATTCAATGGACCGCGGTACATTTACGCCTTTGATTTGTAAGGGCCGGGTTACCACAAGAGAATTTTCAAAAACAGAATGCATTTTGGGTTGTTTGTTTCTCCAACAGGGGCTATCCCTGTGGATTCCAAAGCAGCTGAACTGAAGTTTTGGACGAAGAATGACGGCCAGGTTAGCGAGTAGAATAGATATCTTGTAGTATGATCGTCTTAGTGAGTGTTCCTGAAAAGAACTGGCTGCGTTTTGACAACCTACGCAGAAGGTCATTATCAGAGTGACCAGGACAGAATTTCTCCTTACAATATTAGTACAATATCAAGCAGAAAAGGGATGAGAATTAAGAAAAATATCAGTTTTGGATTAGTTTCTTCAAACTAACATTACAAGAATTGTATGGTATACAGAAAGGAGAATTGCTATCGAGATCTTGGGAGGGAAAGGGTTAATTATAAAGACTAGTAAGCGGCTAGGTGAGTTTTGTCGTAATGTTATCAGCTCGAAGACTTATGTAGCGAGAGGCAGTTTGCATTGGTCAGTTTCGATCCGTGGTTCGCTTCCCTCTATATAACGGTGTATCCTTAGAATCAGATTAAAAAGATGGTTAAGAGTAAATCGCTCTTTCTTCTACAGGTGTTTATTCATCCCAAATCGGTAAATTTTCAAGTGAACTCTTTCGACAGTCCATATCTCGTGTACCACGAAAAAGTCAAGACATCCAAGGTAAACATGTTCATTGGTAAATTTAGAGTTTCAGGTTTTTGTTTCAACGTCTCTTGGTTTTGTTGCGTCTCTTATAGAAATCAGAGGCTTTGCTAGGGTTTTTCAAAGGGTGGGTTGTCGCAGTTACGAATTTTCGCGCGTCATACACCATCTGGTTTATACCGCTGGTCTATCTTGTGTATCAGCGGGCTTGTATTCATGCGGCAGTAGGTGAGTATCTAGCTCAGGAAAAGATTCTTGCTGCACAAATTCTTCGAATAAGCGCGTTCCACCAACTTTAAGACAAGTTCTCCCAATCAGAGGTATTATCCATTCAGAGTGGAATCCTATCCTAGTAGAGCAGTAATTTTACTCGTCGTTCGAATGGCCCAGAGGTTCTAAGAATTTAAATTTTTTCTTTAGTCAGTGGTGACAGCTGCATCTGAATTAAACCTGACTTACGTTTGACATGTGCGAGATTTTTTCAGGTTTACATCCGAGACTGCAGTATGGTGTCAGAATATTCCTTACTTCTCTTCTGTGGAGACAATTTGTCTGTCAATCTAGAAAGAGGTGTTTTCGTCATCTCTATTGACGATGGCTGGATCCGTTTTTCTGCATCTTCGCACGAGGTTGGTAGCCACTTAAAATAATGTGTTGCAATTTTGGACTCATGTTTGAGACATATTGCATTAACCGGTAACTAGCATCTAATTTCTCCTTACAATATCACCCCGGATTCAAACATTAAGGTCAGGAGAATAAAGGAAATGATCACCAATTGAAGAAGCTCTTGATTGTTAAACATATTCTCCTTGTCGGCACCTTAGGGAATTTATAGAGAACAGTGTGGAGAATATGCATTTTGATGTTAGGGTTTTAAAGGGCTAAGTGGTGATTTTCTTTCAAGGTAATCTGTTTATGTTTCTTTCTGCTTCCCTTTTTTGTTTTCCTCCAGGTTGCAACACTTGTGCAAGACTTGAGGAAAGAGCTTGACCGGATACTGGAAAACAAAATAGAGAATCCTTCTTTTGATCTGACGAGTTGCAAAAGGGCAAGCAGAATTATTGACGCCATCGTTCGTTTGATTTCAACTCAGTAATGAAAGGCACTAAATGAAATGAGGAATGTCGTACGAGGCCGCCAAATTTTTCGGTAACCTTCCCGTCACAACCTGGGTGAATAAACTCGAAATTCTGGGTTATTGAACAATTTTGACCGGTTTAACAGGTTACGTTTTACATGTAGGTTTCAAATCCCAATTTGATAACGAT
The DNA here is from genome assembly GCF_964205215.1 of Stylophora pistillata. Classification (NCBI taxonomy): domain Eukaryota; kingdom Metazoa; phylum Cnidaria; class Anthozoa; order Scleractinia; family Pocilloporidae; genus Stylophora; species Stylophora pistillata. The sequence goes on along the minus strand of NC_142524.1, from coordinate 8,980,844 downwards.
AAGTCCCTTCGTTTCGGCGAAGTGTGTCGCGCTTGTAAAAAACAAAATCAGCGAAAAAAAAAAAAAAATGACGTTAATGCGCCTCACGGAACTGTCGCACTCCCAGAGTTTCGCACCTAATTTCGGCTTATTTTCATATATGAAATAATGTACTTAGAATATCACTGGGGATATTTTAACTGAATTTATTATTTCTAATGACATGCTAAGCAAGCAGACTGAAAAATTTACTTGAAATTGATCAGTTTAACTCTAGAATTGCAACATACAATGAGATGTGAAATTAAAAGAATACGGCAATATCTTCAAAACGGTTACTTCACTCACTCCCACCGTCGACACAACAAAACTCGTGCAGCATAGCTAAAATGACGATTTTTTTTGTTACTCTTTTCAGCTTTTCATCAAGTTTTGAATGGTTCCTCTTGCTATTTTCCGTGAACTGTTATTTTTCAGTGTCGATACTCAGCTTATGCTTAATATTATTTCTTTATTCACGAATAAACAAAAGCTGAGTCATACGGATTTTTCGGCAAACACCCACTCAAATATTTATACAGTGTCCTCTTACTTCCCTTAGTTCAAGTAGTAGCATTTTTAGTTCACTGTGAATCACTGAGCGGCGTCTGAAACGGTCTGAGCCAGGGTCTGGGGTGCACCGGAACCGGAAGTCACATTGTAGGCTATGTAGAGTCTAATACTAGTGTGGATGATAACATGAACCACATGTTTATTTGAATTTCATTGTGGATCTGTTGCGTTCTTTCTTGTACCAACGGCTTCTAATCAAAAAATGTAATTTTTGGACTTTTTGCAATTTTTTCAAAGAGCATAATTTAAAAAAAAGGGGGCATAATTTGGAAAAAAGAGCATAATTTTAGCATAATTTCGCCAAAAAAAAAAGCAATGCTACGAGCATAATATGCTACTTTTACTAGCATAATCTATAAAGGCCTAGGTGGGGTGGGGTGGGGGTCATTTTCCGCTGAACAAAAGTAAAATTGTTACGTCATACTTCAATTGACGCCACGTATGCGGATGTCAGTAACTCATTTTAACATTTAAGAGTCATTAAAGTGATGAACTCATCTGGAGGTGGAAAGATGACCGAGAAATTTGGGGATGTGATTTGCTCAAGCCGTATTCTTACAAATGGAACATCTGACAACCTGATTTATCTAACAGCTGCATGCAATATTTTTCTTTCCATAACTGCGCTTCTGGGAAATACGGTGATTTTAGTGGCTCTTCGAAAAGAAACTTCGCTTCATCCACCCACTAGGCTGATGCTTCGCAATTTGGCGACGACAGATCTTTTGGTTGGTCTTTTTTTAGTGCCCCTCGACGTTGCATATCTGCTGTCCGTTGTCCGTCGGGCTTGGAGTTTATGTCGGGTCGCAGAGACCGTAACTTTTATTGTGGGTTACACGCTGGGGCCTGTGTCCTTATGGACTGCGGCTGCAATAAGTTTTGACCGTCTCCTCGCTTTAAAACTAGCCATCCGTCACACGCAGGTTGTGACTATCAAGAGAACCTATGCTGTAATAATAACATTTTGGGTGATGTCCACTGTACTTTCGTCATTGTATGTTGCAGAGAGCCTTGTATCGTTCTGGTATAGCCATCTTACAGTTGCGTCATGTTTGACGATTTCAATTCCGTCTTACGCGATGATTTTTCGATGGCTTCGTCGGCAGCAAACTTTGGTAATACACAGTAACTCTCGGCAACAGCAACAAGATAAAATAACTACGTTGAGGATCGCTCGATACAGAAAGACAGTCAGCAATGTTCTTTGGGTGCAGCTGGCGTTAATTGTGTGTTATTCTCCATATGGTATGGCTTCCGTTCTGTTCTTTTCCAGTCCTTCTTCGTCACTTTTTCTCCCATGGCAAATGACAATGTGTGTTGTTTTCTTGAACTCAACGTTGAATCCATTCCTTTACTGCTGGAAGATCAGAGAAGTGAGACAAGCTGTAAAGAATACATTCAATCACTCATCATGCTGGTTTGGGTGTAGATAGAACGTTGCCGTGGATCATCACGCTGATGTTGGACGTCAATTTCAGCGGATAATCTAAATATTAATTTTTGAGGACGGAGACGTGCGAAACATTTGCTCAAGTTTGGAACAACAGTATTCGAGCCTAGCTACTGATCTGAACGGCAAAGAACTCTCAGGCATGTCAGTAGGCCATATGCTATCTATGGATTCGTCACTTGTAAAGCTGCAATGGTACTCATTGTGAAAAGAGTAGGAATTTTTTTTTCGAAACTAATTGATTTTATTTTACGAAGCGAACTACATTAAAACTTATCAATAATTTAAGACAATTTAAGACAAGTTTTTGAAGCGAACAGGAATTTACGTCATGTAAAATGACGGATAAATTTCCGCCAAAAAAAATTTAGTTTGTTATGCCATTTCCAGAGATCATTATCTGTAGTGAAATTAAAAAGAAATTTGATAAAAGCACTGAACAACTATTTAAATAATTCAATCTTTTTTCTTAGATAAATATGAATACCTGAGAAAATTTCCGCATATTTAAAGAAATATGTCAGTTATAACGACACCCATATTTATGATGATCACTTCAGACAAAGGTAAAGTTAATGAAAACTTCTCGTCGCTTCATTTAACAGTAATTGAAGAAGCGTCTCTTAGGAAAAAAGCGTGATATGTTCTCTCGTAGCTGCCCATATCAATATCCCTGTTAGAAATAATGACAATTTGCATTTGTGTTTCACAGGTGATTAAACGGAGCTGAAATAAGAATTTTCTTATTGACGTCAATTTTCGATCGTTTTCCAACGTTGTCGGGTTCAATCCGAACCACGATTTAAGAAAATTATGAAGCTTTTTGCTTTCATTTATCAGGATATTAGCGTTAAAAATAATAATAATTTGATTCTATAGAGAAAACCGAGACGTTAGAATGTTCTGCTTCATACAAGTAACCAGAAATATAATTAACGATATTTTATGAGATTTCCTTCGAACGCTTTGCAATGTTTTAATATTTGTTCTTAGAGTAGCTGCAAATGGGTGTAGGTATACTCCTGACCAGAAGTTGGCACTAATTTCTTGTCATAACCAACTTAGCTCTAAATGATAAAATATTCTGTAGGTGAGTAAAAGATAGCATAGCTTAAAGTAAACATTCTAGAAGGCTTTTAGCTATGAAAGCAGAACAGAAAGTAGTCATTACCGTATCACCTGCAGTCATTGAACATGACCGCGCGGAGATACGAAAATTCTCTTCAAGTGTTGAATTTTTTTCAACACGAGAAAAGAAATTTCATATCTCCAAGCAGCCGTGTAATCTTCTATTTATCATATAAACACCAATGAAAAACTAAACTACTTCACTTTCGCTGCGAAAGGCTCGATTAATCATGTAACCATAGTAACGGTGTTTTTTTCACGTGTGAAGTTAACATGCTATTTTCACATGTGAAGATTTCACGTTTTCGCGCGAAAGCTTGACTATTATTTCATTGTTGTTTATGTAACCTCACTCTTGGTCAATAACGCATATACATAAAGTCAGTTTAAAAATTTAACCTTATGGTCCACGACAGGTTAAATGGTTTCTAAAATGCGCGCCCAATAGCAATCATCGACGGCACGATTTTCACACAGATCCATAATTTATTATGCTTACAGTTCTTGGACAAAGAAAAATAAAAAAAATTATAAAATGCCTTTGGGACTACGGCTTTGTTTTACAATAGAAGGGGTTTTATAGAAATCCTTCCTCATCGACCCTTATACACCGAATGCAAATATGACGTCCAATTTGAATTGCCATTGTTCTGGACTCACTAACCTCGTCTTCACGTGGAAACACAAAAGGATTATTACATGTGTGAGAGGCTAGTGAGTTCAGAACAATGGCAACTCAAATTGGCTGCCATATTTGCATTCGGTGTATGACCTAACGTATCAGGAAAAACCTACGTCGTCAAAAAACATTTATCTTGTTTCTCTTTAAGGGAAGCAGATTTTAAACAAACGATAAAAATCTAGTGATAGCTAAATTCGTGCGCGGTACAGATTTACACGCAAATCACGTGCACATGCAAACGCAAAGAGAGAACACATGCGATGTAATCAAACGTAGATGCAAACTTGTCAACCTCAGCTACCTCTAATGCAAAGCATTAGGGACAACGAGCGGTAAAAACGGGTTAAGTTTACTTATCTAAATCAAGATGGATGGCGTCTCGCATAGTTGTATTTGGCAAGAATTTGCAGAGCGTCACGATGTGTCACTAGAGAGCTTAAGCATCAGACGTTTTTGATGTCACGGACGTCAGAATACCGGGGGAGACTGGATCGACAACGGCGTTTTAGGCGCGAAATTTTTTACTTAAGCTGGACACCTGTGTCACCACGAACGTGACAGCTGATCACAGTTGTCACGTTTTTGGTTCATTGTTTACAAAAGAAATGTGGCCGTAATTTGCAACATGCCGTATTTAAAGGATGTGAGAAAATCACTTTTAATCGCTCATGACCAAGGACTGGTGTCAGATGAGGAACTGTTGCTATTACTGAAAGAGAATTCGTCAAAAAACCCTGAGTTTTCGTACGAAAAATACGCGAGGTTTAGTATCGAGAGTATCGAGGAACCTGAGTGCAAGTCCGAGTTTAGAGTTGAAAAAAAGGACCTTCCACTGCTGGCTGATGCGCTTCGACTACCGGACACCTTCCACTGTAATCAGAGAACCACTGCCGACAAGTTAGAGGGGCTATGTATTTTGCTCAGGCGAATGTCGTTTCCTTGCCGATATAGCGACATGCTCGCACGATTCGGCCGACCGGTTCCTGAACTTAGCATGATATCAAATACGGTGATGATTTATATTTACGATATACATAGTCACAAACTGTGTCAGTGGAATCATGATCTACTGAATCCACGTGACTTCAACACCTACACGGATGCTATATCGAATAAAGGGGCTGCACTACAAAACGTAACGATCTTGCACTGATCCTTTTGTCATTGAATCCTTGAATAACGGATCTTGTAATCCACTTAGCGCCTCTGCGATCGACAGCCATATTTGCGCTCGGTTGCTCGTTTTCTTCTTTGCTTTAAACGGATTCTGCACTCTGACTTCTTTCATTAGTGCTACGTCGTGCTGTTCAGACCATTCCATAGGCCCACTACATAAAAGAAAAAAGATAGAAGCGAGTGTTACTGTAGTTAGTAGCTGTATAAAATAGTCGATCACATTTCAGCACTAAAAATAAAAAGCTTAATGGCGGGGAAATTAATGCACTTTCTTGAACGTGAAATACGGCAACGACATAAACCTCTCGACAAAAAGAAAACAACTAATAACAAAAACAAACACATGGCAAGATAACTTGCTATTATATAAGTATTTTTCCTGTTCTGGAAAAAACCTCTGCTCGTAGGATAACTAAAAGAATGGCGACAAACAAAAAAGAATTCACGATCAAACAAAACCAAGTAACAGAACCTGCGGAAACTTGTGCCAAACACGAAGTTAGGCACATTTTGTCCCATTTTTAAAAGTTATTGTTTAAGTGCAGATAAAAAAATACTTTCTTATGAAACCTACAATGTACTTACGGGTTTGATTTGACGATTGAAAATGAAGACATGGTGTCAGTCTTGTACTGAGACAGTCCTGAAACTGAGCAAAACAACACGCACGGCAAACATCCCACTTTCACGTCTGCGACCTCACGTCAAAAACGTCTGCACATGCGTACTGATTGCGAAGCTCATATTTAAACTTCCGGTTGACGTCCGTGAATCAAAAACGTCCGATGCTTAAGCTCTCTACTATCCACAATAGGGACCTTAAGCAACCACGACGGCGACGGAAACCAGGACGTGGAAAAACAAGAGATCTAATTGGCAGAACAATAGTTCAGCACGTGCGTTTTGAAACTTTGTACATTTCTTAACCGTCCTATGCAAAACAACAACGTGAAATCGCCAAAATTTGCGTCGTCTGCGAACCGAAACCGCGACGGCAACTTATTTTAATTTCCATTTGGAACTCAACGCTACTTTTATACGTCATGCTGAAGTTGAGCTGTAGCGCCGTATGAGATAGTAAGCTAATGTAGCAATTTTTGAAATTCTAACTAAGAGTAGAAATTCATTTTTTAATCGAAGAAGGAACATGGCGGCAAGAGGGTTGGTTGGCATCTCGGCAGCTCTTTACTTATTTCACCTTCTTTGCTTTATTTTGCCGGTAAACCGGCATAAAATATTTCGACATGGCAGTCTGCTTGGTGAAGAACCTTTGGAAGGATTAAACGAGCGCTGGAAAAGCGACTTCAAGGCAAAAATAGCTCAAACTGCGCTGAATGAGTTTGCAGCTCGAGCAGTCGATACGGCGGGCAACCATAAAGTCAAACTCTTAAAGCACACTACCTCTACTTTGGCCTATTGCCTTTGCTTATCGCTACTCTTGTCCAGTGGCAATGTTGAGCGAAACCCTGGTCCAAAATCAACTTCTCAAAGTGGAAACTTCAAGTTGAGTACGGTAAAAGGCTTAAGAATTTGTAATTTGAATGTGCGAAGTCTTGTCAACAAGATGGATGAGATCCGAGTTTTTTGTGAGACCCACCTACCGCACGTTCTGTCCCTAAACGAAACTTGGTTAGATTCATCAATCAGTGACAGTGAAATTCAGCTTCCCGGCTACTCACTTGTACGAAGAGATAAAACCCGCCGAAATGGTGGTGTTCTCATTTACATTTCCTCGAACCTCAATTACAAAGTTATTCAAGAATTTGAAAATGATCAACCGGATATTCAATGCCTTTGGATGGAAATAACACCTCCAAAATCTAAAGGTTTTATTTTCTGTTCCTGCTACCGCCCACCGAATGCGGACAACGTTGCAACTTACGTTGAGGGCTTGAGAAATATGTTAACAGTAATGGCTGATCGGGAAAAGGAAATTGTCATTACCGGGGATCTGAATTTCGACCTGAAACAGTCGAATAAACCTGCATCTACGAAGCGCTTTATGAACATGGCGAAAGAGTTTAGTCTGCGGCAGATTATTGATAATTTCACTCGCATAACTGAAAATTCAAAGACCCTGATCGATTTATTTTTTACCAGTCGTCCGGATCTATATGTCTCCGGGGTAATACCAGTTGGCTTTAGTGATCATTCCGCAACATATGCCGTCCGTAAATTACATCGTTTGAAACCGCCTCCCCCGAGGATAATTGATACCCGGAATTTCAAGCGTTTTAATCGTGATGCTTTCATTGAAGATCTAAATAAAGTTCCATGGTCATTGACGGATTCCTTCGCAGATGTTGAGGACGCATGCGACTCATTTAAACACCTTTTTTGTGAAGTAGCCGACACCCATGCCCCAAGAATCCGCGTGCGAGTCAGGGGAAATAGGGTACCATGGCTAACACGTGAGGTGAGACATCTAATGAATGAGAGAGACCGCTTTCATAATCTGGCATTGAGGTCAAACAATGAGCTTCATTGGAGCTCTTACAAGCGTTTACGCAATGTTGTGACTTTGAAGCTCGGAAAAGAGAAAGAAAGATATTACAACGAACTGTTCCAGGAGACAAGTGGAGATTCCCGTGGGACCTGGAAAAACCTAAAACGGCTACTCGGAAATGGCTCAAAGAGTAGCAGCGCTACTGCTCGTACAGCTAATGAAGCAAAAGACAAGTGTAACACCTTCAATAGCTTCGTTGTCTCTTGTGCCGAAGATTTAAGGTCGATCCACCGATCAACCGCGCGATCCTTTTCCAAATGGCTACCGCAAATTGTCCGCCCAGAAAAATTTAATCTACGAAAGATCACCGTGACGGAAGTTAGAAAGGCTCTTAAAGATTTAAAACCCAAGAAAGCTACAGGTGTTGATGGTATTCCATCTCGTCTACTAAAAGACGGATCAGACGCCCTGGCCTATCCACTATCGCTCATTTTTAATTTAACTATCCAACAAAACGTTATTCCTGCAGAATGGAAAAAAGCGAAGGTGACCCCTTTACATAAATCAGGTTCAAAAGATGACCCAAGAAACTACCGCCCCATATCGGTATTGCCAGTGGTATCTAAAGTCCTAGAGCGTTTAATCCACAAGGAGCTTGCAAGTTTTTTTGATGATCATAACTTGCTCTGTAAATTACAGTCCGGTTTTAGAAGAATGCACTCAACTGAGACGGCTGTAACTTATTTCGCCGACGAGATTCTCCTGAATATGGATAAGGGCCTTGTTACTGGTTCTGTGTTTATTGACCTGGCAAAGGCTTTCGACACAGTTGACCATGACATTTTGCTCAGAAAATTAGAGTACTATGGTATATGCGAGGAAAGCCTTCTATGGTTTAAGGACTACTTTACGGGAAGAAAGCAGTTCGTGCAAATTGATTCTCATTCATCTGAAGAGCTTGCTATAACTTCTGGAGTGCCACAAGGGTCCATCCTCAGACCCCTGTTATTCATTGTCTACATTAATGATTTACCACGTTGTGTCAAACACTGTTCTGTAAATATGTACGCTGACGACGCAGTTTTATATCTTGCTGGCCCAACAGTAGACAATTTAACTTTTTACTTTAATCAAGATCTTCAATGTCTATCTGAATGGCTAGAAGACAACAATCTTGTTCTCAATGTTTCAAAAACTAAGTGTGTACTATTTACATCTCGAAGGCATAAAGAGCGCGATTGTATTTTAAATCTTAATCTTATCGGAAAGCTCATTTCTTGCGAAACTACTTTTAAATACCTAGGCGTGGTGTTCGACAATTTTATGACTTGGAAGGCTCACACAGACTATATGTGTAAAAAGGTGGCGTCAAGAGTTAGTATTCTGGGCCGCATTAGAAGTTTCGTCACAAAAGAGGCAGCAATACTTGTTCATAATACCTTAATTCTTCCCTTATTTGATTACTGTGACATTGCCTGGAGTAACCTTTTACAACAAGATATAGATCGACTACAGCGCTTACAAAATAGATCTGCACGGATTATTACACGTTGCTCTCGGTCATCTGAAGCAATAGATCAGCTGCAATGGCCGACTCTTTCCAGTAGACGCTATTACCACAAGGCTAAACTCGTTTTTCTCTGTCTCCACTCATTAGTTCCTGGTTACTTTTCATCATATTTTACCAGATTTTCGAATATTCACAATTATTCCGCGAGGCAAAGTCTGAGGCTATCCCTACCAAAAGTAAAACAGAATTTTGGGAGAAGGACCTTTCTTTTTACTGGTGCAGAAATTTTTAATAAACTTCCTTTAAACATTGTGAAGAGTGAAAACATTCAAACGTTCTGTCGCCGAGCAAAACATTTCCTTTTACCGTAATTTGATATTTTATTTACTATGTTATGTTTTAATTGTGTTTTTAGCTTTGTAGTTTTAGGCTGTTGATGTAGTTGTGAAATCTTAGTCATTGTATATATATATATATCTATTCTAGAAATTTGATGTAAATTATTTTCAATACAGGGCCCCTATGGATACCAGCCTTAGAGCTGAATGGGCTACCCTGTGTAAATAAAGTTTGCTTTGATTTGCTTTGTCTTCCTTGGCGTTGCCGTCCTGACTGCTTAAGGTCCCTAATACCCAGAACTATGCGACGGACGTTGAGGTAACTCCTAAAACAAACTGAAAAGTCTCGCATGGACTGACAAAGCCCCGCAAGACATCGTGACAACGAAAAGGTATGTTTTACGGTGCCGAAAAGTCATCAAACTCATCCACTCATCGCAATGTCTCTCGGGCCATATCGGCTCAACAAACATGCTATAGACAGTTTATGTTCTCTTCATACCCGTTCATATTCTATCGCCTTGAGCAGGTAATGATGATACTGTTTTGGTATCTGCTTGAGACAAAAATTTTCGTCCGCCATGTTGACATGCCACTTTTGCCAATTCAAAAACAGGACATTCTTAGAACTGAAGTAATGCATGAAAGCTCACGCAAATTTACAATGCAGGGGTTTGAAAGGGTTATCTCAGTCTCTGAAGAATTTAAGGGTACAAGATTACTTACCCTCCTCTGGCTAGGCTGGGATAATAGTGTATGACAACTTAATTTAAGGGTACAAGATTGCTTACCCTCCTCTGGCTAGGCTGGGATAATAGTGTATGACAACTTAATTTAAGGGTACAAGATTACTTACCCTCCTCTGGCTAGGCTGGGATAATAGTGTATGACAACTTAATTTAAGGGTACAAGATTACTTACCCTCCTCTGGCTAGGCTGGGATAATAGTGTATGACAACTTAATTTAAGGGTACAAGATTACTTACCCTCCTCTGGCTAGGCTGGGATAATAGTGTATGACAACTTAATTTAAGGGTACAAGATTACTTACCCTCCTCTGGCTAGGCTGGGATAATAGTGTATGACAACTTAATTTAAGGGTGCAAGATTACTTACCCTCCTCTGGCTAGGCTGGGATAATAGTGTATGACAACTTAATTTAAGGGTACAAGATTACTTACCCTCCTCTGGCTAGGCTGGGATAATAGTGTATGACAACTTAATTTAAGGGTACAAGATTGCTTACCCTCCTCTGGCTAGGCTGTGATAATAGTGTATGACAACTTAGCTCACTTTACCATGGATAACGAGTAACGTAGCCAATCAGATTGTTCGGTTTTCTCTCTTATCCATAAAATTCATAGCGAAGACGCCATGACACCCACAAGTTAAAGAGGTTTTAAATGTTGTCCATTCGCCCAAGGTATTTCGAAAGCTGAAAAATCGCTAGTAGCTTTCAGAGAGGGGCGATCACGTGAAACATATAATTTCCTATGTCGCGAAATAGAATATGCACTGCCTTATAAGAAATCTACGTCGTATTAACAATGTTCCACAGCTTCCTCCATCTTACTTCAAAGAAATGCCTCAAAAGGGACCGATCAAATCTAAGGGAACACCTTTCAACCTCGTTCCCATGGCCTTTTCCCTTGCTTAAGGGAAAAAGACATGAGAACGAGGTTGAGCACCTTCGTCGCAAGATTGATGTCCTCAAGGCCTGCACTGAAACCTAACCTTCCTGATATACCGCGGCGTGTTCTTGCTAAGTTTTCTTTTCCAGGGCTTTAATAGCAGATTTGGCCGCTGCTTTTTTAGCGATCTTCTTGTTCGTTCCCTTTCCTTTGAACTCTTCCGATGCCCAGGACACCTTCAGAGTACGCTGGATCTTTCCATTATCAAGGGTCTTAGGTTTCCTAGGGAAAACAAAAACACGAACGTCAGAATAACCGAGCCTTCTTTGATAGATTATATAAATCTTCTTGAATTATCTTCACATCTGATACGGTTAATAAGAGACTTATACAGTGAGAGTCAACCAACAGTCTAAGATGTTAACTTCACACTCACCCAAAAACGGCTTTCTTGTCTTTCTCGAGGACAAGTCTGATGGGATTTCGCGGTATATTCCCCGAGTAATGATCTGAATCGAGAAAATAAATTCAATCAATTTTTCAAGTTTTGTTCTCTAGGTTTTGTATTCCATCGCGTACCTTCGCCCTTTTGAGGCGATTTCTTATGTTGAATGCTCTCCTAACCCACTATACATCTTCTTAATGATTTAGTGGGAGAATTTGGTTTTATATCAACCAACTGCGTCTCTCAGTTCGCGTTTAATCACAAGCACTCGTCGCTATTTCAGGTCTCATGACTATGATATGTTAGAGACACATCAATAACTATGAGGAATACTGTTCCAGCATGCTATCGGCACCAAAGAGGATTTCTCAACCCTTTCATCGTCCCTGATCCGATAAGAAATTCTCAAATCTAGCTACTATACATCTCCATGTGGATTTGGTGGGAGAATTTGGTTTGATATCAACAAGAAGATCAGACGCTCTAGCTGATAAGTTCACCAATTCTCATCACTTGTTTGCTGGATACTGTATTGATAATATATGGAGAAGTTCACTTTAGACTGAAAATTAAAGAAGCTACCATGCAACCGCGAGGGAGGCGATGGCTAACTTACCGATGCAGGGTTCCATCATGCGGTAGTACACACCCCAGATTTTAGTCAAATCCATACCGCTGTCCAAAAATATCGCCCCTGCAACGGATTCAAAGATGTCACCAAGAACTTTAGGTGCCTCGATTCCTTCTTCTTCTTCTTCTTCTTCTTCAGACACGATAATAAATGGGTCAGCGGGGACCTGACAAATAAATGACAAATCAATCAACTGGAAATAATGACTTGACGGAAAAAATAATCGTTAAAGAATGCACTTAAGGTCACCAGTCGAACGCCAGGAATACGCGAGGGGATCAATTCTGGCCGGCTGTACGCTAATTTCCAGCGCAGAAATTCTACCGCGGTCTCGCAAAAAAAAGCGAAAGAAAATTGAAACGTTGAAAGAAATCTGTAAAAGGACACAAATATGGCGAAAAGGAAGCTTAAGATTTTTCAAATACGACGCTTCTTCAAGTACGGGTATCCTGTTAATTTACAATTGTTTTGAGCTTTAGCGGAAAAAATTCTACGTTTTTAAAACACCATGACTTAATGGTTTGTATGCCTGTTTGCAACTCGTGTGACAACCTGGTTCTGACAGCCGTAGAGCCATTACAACATCAGCACATGCGCAACGTTTTAACCGCCTCCCGGTTAGCTCAATTGAGCCCCGGCCGGACCAACACTCAAGGTCTTAAATAATCGAGAAGAATATGCTGCCTTTCCACAACATCAAGAAATGGTTAGATATTCTAGTCTTCTCGGATAGGGACGAATAAATGGAGGTGCCGTCTCCTGCAGGGTTAGGGGTAGGAGACGTTAATTTCCCACGCACGAGATTACTGTGTGATGGATGTCCTCCCCTGGGGAGGGATGGGTGGGTTGCTGTCTTGCGTTTTATGCATGAGCATCTGACTCGGGCAATCTGGGTAACCATGCCTCACGTAAAGACAATAAACTTCATTGATTGATTGATTGATTATGCTACTATGCTTGTTCAGCCTACCGTTTGACGGGGATTGCGTTTCCTCTCTTTAGCCTCGTCTTCCACTCTGTCAATGAAGTCCTTCATAGTTTGGAACCACTTGGGAGACATATGCTTCAGATACTTATGGTAGTGGTGTTCTACGGCAAGGGTGGCAAAGATGTTATTGTTTACCAACGCCTGTCGAATATCGGTCAGATCTCCGGGTGACAAGTTAACGTGACGGAAGTACAAATGCTGCGTGACCAAAAAGTCCAGCAGAGCATCACCGAGGAACTCGAGTCTTTGATAACTTGGCGTCGCGCGGTTTTCGTGGTAAGACGCGTGAGTTAGCGCTTCTACCAAATACAACTTTTGTTGAAATTTGTACAAGATTGAATTGCTCTCAAAGTTTTCCAGACCTGATGTGAGGCGGAAAACCACGTCTCCTTTACCCTGCGTTGCTGTTACTTTTGTCTGATCCGGCCAAAATCTGGCATAGCAACCCGATTTGCTATTCTTTGCCAGCGATTCAATACCGTCGTTGGGGTCAACCTCAGGTAAAATTTTTAGCCCTAGAAACTTCATGAATCGCAATGCACCAAGATAACCATCGGATATTAGATATGCTCCGATCAGTGCTTCGATGCTGTCTGCTATGGACTTATCCCCTATCATTTGCGTGATGCATTTCTGGGACGCATGCTCTGTAGCAGTAAGTTTTCTCTTCTTTCTCTTTTCTCTCTCTTCTGTGGTGCGATTCGGTGGTACGTCGCCAAACTGACATCCCGTAGGACACCAAACGTCGCGAGCCAACTGCGTGCTCTGGAGATACTCGCCCAAAGATTTCTTAGTGGCTGCTCGGTACAACGCTAAATTACTAATCTGGTTTGTCTTACGCCGGGTCAGCTTACCTTCGTCTTTATCGCTGTATGTGCAGAAGAGATGAAGGGAAACGGCCAGCTTCAGAAATGAGTCTCCCAACATCTCTAGCCTCTCCAGATTAAACGCATCTCCGCTATGGGTGGTGGTAACTGCTTGAAGAACGAGAGAGGAGTTGGGGTGGTTTACAGATGATGGAATGTAACGGAACATCGATCTGATGTCGGAGAAAAGCCCCGGGAATTCAGACTCTGCATCATCACTGTCTTCAAGATCCAAACCATCGTCTTCAACTTCTCCTGCTTGATTGGGTCGGTGAGAGCCCTCTTCAGCACCAATAGGAGGGAGACTTGATTCATCTGTTGTGTCGCCTTCACCGGCAACCATGGTCTTGAGATCGGCAACGAGAAGGAGGGAGGTTACACGCTGAAGAACTGATGGCAGAATCTGTGACACGCTAAGAAGAGAAGCGCGAATGGGAATCTGGTTACACAATTCTGGAACAAGATAAATCACTTGGCGCTTGTGTTTTGTTCCTACTTTTCGGTCCACCAGGAAATTCACTCTACCGGATAACTCTTTCGCTTCAACAAGAGGTTGATTTTTGTCAGCAATGCGTCCCATTTCTCCGTATTTACGGCGAAAATATTCTTCATAAGTGTTTCCCTGTGACTTTTCCGGGAAGGGAGACAGGGGGGTCAGGTCGCCACGAACCTTCAAAACAGCGTACTTTTGTGAACATTGAACGTAGTTTTTGGTCACTACTGCGTCTTCGACGATAGGCTCATTTCCACGGCTTTGTTTGCGTGCGCGCGAAAGTTCCTCTCTCATGCGATCAAAGTCAACACTCCTTCCAGAATCCTTTAGCATAACAATGAAGTAACCATCCATACTTTCTGGTGTGAATTCCACAGGAGAGCGCAGAACGTGACTGAAGAGAAAGAGATGAAACTCACGGAGAATGTCCAGGTCTTGTTTGGTGTTGTTCCTACGCAAAGGAGATGTGTGACACTGCAAGGATACTGTGACCTCGCCATAGTTAGGATACAGTTTGAACGATCGCATCTGAGGAGTGAAAAAATTTGGGTTTGAGTTAATTTGCACTCTTAACAGAAATCCAACGCACAGTTCAGTGTACGCTCTTTTTGGCCAACAAGATATCAACCTCTGCCAGTTTAAACAGCGTGATTCCAGATAGTATATTTAGTAAAAATGGTATATGCTGCTGTAAAATCAGAACTGAGGGCATCTGTAATATCACTTGAATGATAACATACGGAATTCGGTGACCTATTAAAAATCAAAGGATTCACAATAATCATAAACTAACCCTAGGAACTCTTTTATTTGTCAGCATTCCAAACGTGCAAGTGTGGTTGAGGAACAGTCGCTCACTTATAACAAACTCTTGTGGTTGAATAAGTTTTGTGACTTGTATGGTGATGGTCGTGAGGAACTGGGACTGACCATCCTGTACCAGGCTACCGACGAATACTTCAGGAACCTGGGCAAGAACAAAACGTCAGGTAAAGAAAGAGAGAAATACTTGTCAAGAGCGTGGCGCGAAAGAGAAACCTGGTTTCAACGTAACAATTCATCCACCAAGCTGAGGCAGTTTCGATTTTGGATCCTCAACCAACAGCGCCACCGAGAAAACTCGACAGGAAGCCAGACTGTAAACCAAGTCCCTCTAACACGAACCTCGTAAACATGGCCTAGCTCAACTTTGAGTACCCAGTAGCTCAGTGGCAGAGCGCGAAATCCGAAGGTCTGAAGCTCCTTTCCTCAAAGGTACTAAGAAGTTTTTCTTTGTACCACGCTCGTGACAAAGCGACGAAACATTTTTCTCCTCTGACTTCTTTGGGTGACTCTGGATTGCAGTATTATGTAATTTTTGACTAAGTGGAAGGACCGGAAAAATATTTGGCTCAAGGTCATGAAGCTGCATGTAGTACAAGCTTAACGGCGGGGTCCGTGCGTCAAGGCTGAGAGCCAAATATTTTCCCGTCTAGCTAGCTTGCAAGCCAAATGTATCTATAAACACTCAGTCAAAATAGTTTTATGATTTAGAATAAGGTAGAAGCCATAATTTTGCTATGCAACCGCTTACCTTTCTCGTGTACTGACGTTTTCTCTTCTTTGATCCAGGTTTAGATTCATTTCCGCCAGGCTCAGCTGCTGCTGCTTCTTCTTCTTCTTCTAACTCACTTTCATCGTCAGACAATGAGCGTTTTGGCCGCAAGTTATCATCGAGCTCGCCATTTCTGTAAAGCACTATACAAGCTTTGTAAGCAGCAGCCATCTTGGCATACTTCTTACTCCGCATTGGTTCACCCTGTTGAAGTCCAGAAGATACACTATTCGTTTTGGAAGATTTAAATAACACACCAGTCAAGAGCTGAAAGAGGGCAAGAAAGGAGACAAGAAAGGGGGCAAGAAAAGGGGAAACGTCCAGAAAAGGGGAACATCCAGACAGTGTTACTAGGCAAGCCCTAAAATGAAACCCCCACCGAAAATGGACAAGAGGATGCCTATAAAAACACCTATTCAGACCGAGATGAAGAACTGGGGCTACACTTGGACCACACTTTAAGGGCCAGCCCACGACAGGACAAGGTTGAAAGAGGAAATAGTCAATGGCTTATGGTCCAGGAGAAGCAACGGGCCTAAGAAAGTCAGTAAGTATTGAATCTAATGCCTCCTGTTCACAGGAGAGATGATGAAGAAATGAGGAAAGGAGAAGTCCAACAAGACTTTCTGACTCCCTATTATGTCTTAAATTTTTCTTCTCTTCAGCCTTTTCTTTTTCTAATCAGCATAACACAGGGAATAATTAAACATTTCTTGCCAGGTATTGAATCTGAGGCCTCCTGTGCCCTGGCAGGGCAATGAAGGAAAGAAGGCAAAAGAAAACTCAGACTTCTGACTCACTATTATGTCTTCACGCAGTTGACAGTTCATTGGCAGTGTTAGTTTGCACCTGTAACTATCTTTCCCAATTTCCTCAATCTTGTAAACAGGTGTAGGCTGAGTAAACCGGTCTCCCGGAAGCTTTGAACAATACCTGGAGGGTAGCAATGAAAACAGTGAAGTTAACAAATTTTCATAAGAACACGTAATTTATGTGCAAAACTTGTTTAAGGCAAGCCTTCTCTCCAGTAGGGAGGAAACTCTTCAATAAATATGTAGGTTTCTAGAGAATACAAAAGTTGTCGCCTTATAAGGTTTTAAAATCAGTTACACATTTTCTTCACTCACTTGGAAAGTATGGAAATACTGTTACTCATTGTCACACAAGCACCTCCTCCATCTTCTGGTACATAGGGCTGGAATGCATCTGTGTCTAATGATTCAATACACTCCCTCATAGATGGCTGTGTGCGGTCATGGCATCTTTTAAACAAGATCTTCTCAATTTCACGCAGAATCTACAGGAAATTATTCTTAATTATTTAGTTCAACATTGGGAAAATTCAGTCTGCTTTACCAAATAACTTACTCATCTGGTTTTCTGAGAAAAAAAAATTACATATGAGTAATTTGTGGCACCAAGATATATTTACATTTCATACTCCACTTGCCGGTGAAAGTTTACTGGAAATGCTGAGGGGGGATTCCGAAAACCAATTGACAGTTTTCAAGGAAATGATAAATCTGAGTGAAATTTCTCTCCTTAAAGGGTATGGATATTTGTCAAGAGAAACACCTATGGATGGCTATTCCTTGATAGGTTACACACTAAAACTTTCATGCACTTCAGCTGTTCAAATGTAGCTGGCCTTTACCCAATACTCCTAGTGGGTAGAAACTTTTTCATGATTAAAATTCATGTTTACAAAGAAAGAAATCAAATTCAATAAATGTCAAAATTCAAAATTATTGAATAGAGGCACTGTCTCATTAACTTTTTAAGTAAAAGAAAAAAAATACAAAATAGAAGGACATTCATTAAAGTTTCTTGTACCTCTAAGTCATTTTCTTTCTCCCCTTTCAGTTCTTGGGGTACAAGCATGTAATAATTTGAATCTCTGGCACGAGCTCTCCCTTTTGACTGAACATAAGATCTGAAGTTCTTTGGGAAGTCAAAGCAACAGACAACATTACACTTTGGAACATCTAAGCCCTCCTCAACAACAGAAGTGGCAATCAGTACGTTGAACTCATGTCTTCTAAACTTCCGAAGCACTTCTTCCTGTTTCTTGAAGTTCATCTCAGTCTCACTGGAGAAGTTAACCTTTCCACCTGTGCCATGGCCAGTTACAAAATTACTTTTGACAAATGATAGGTCATGGTTCAGTTTGGCAGCCTGGTTAATTTGTTCACTGAGGATGAGTGCTGTGTATCGCTTTTCGACAAACACAATGGCGCAGAGCCTCTTCTCTGGATCAGATTCTACAATAGGAATAAAAAAATTAAGCATCAGCAAGCTTTTTCATGGAAGGGGGGAAGAGGGGTACACTTTTGATTATGTTTTGTTGTAGTCACTTACATGTGCACAAAAATAACTTCATATCTAGTGAATAAATTGTCTGGTAAATATTATAATATGTGTCAGACGAACAACTCCCACACTGCTTCCTATTCTATCCCCTTATCAATAAAACTACCAGCTTTTTATGGACCTACAGTAAAATAAGGGCTGATAGTTTCTAAAGAAACTGTTTGGGGCTACGTTGGTGGGGGTAACAAAATAATTTGAATATATCAACAAAGTTGAAATGGTAAATTGGCCACTGTTATGATTATAAAAGCTGACATTTTGAGCGTTAGCCCTTCCACAGAGCGAAGGGTGACGACGAAAGGCTAACACTTGAAATGTCAGCTTCTATAATCGTAACGGTGGCCAATTTACCATTTCAACTTTGTTGATATATTCAAATTACCACAGTGAAATAACCCTCTTGTGAAAAGCAATGGCACAGTGATAACAGTTCTTAATTGCCTCCCCCTGAGGCCCGGATTTCATTCATAGACTTGATGTCACATCTGGGGTTGAATTTGCTGTTGGTTTTCCAGGTTATCAGCTTTTCCCCAATGCAAATGGAACATAATTTCAAATCTCATGGAATCGTTTAACACAAGTGTCAAAGGTGGAATTCAAACATTACAATTTAATTAGTCACATGCATTCTAACAGAATTGATTCTTGACAGAAGGGGTAAATTATTTAACACCTAAAATGACTGCATGCACTACAAAGCAAGTTAAGACATCCTGATTGGCTCCTTTCAACAAAAGTAATGAGACATTACTCCCCTCTCACGATTTTCTCTTAGACTTAATTAGCAACACATTCTTGTCTTAAGTTATTATCATGAAACTTTCAAAAGACAAGCATTTCTTACCTAAACCAATAAACTTCCCAAAAATGTTCAAAAGTTCTGTGAGATATTCAGGCATGATGTGACTGCAATTCTCATCATCTCCCGAGCCATTAATTCCAGTAAAATTACAGTAAACATCTTGAACTTGATGCAGCTGGGTGGCACTGGACTTGCAAATTTTTTTTCCCTCTTTGCTGGTTTGAAGTGTTTCTAAAATATAAGTTTTCAAGTTTGAACTTTCAGTCAGTCAAAAGAACAACAGTCTCTTAAAATCTTTGGATTACCCAACTGTTAGGGCAGGAATTGCATTATGTAACTTTGGGGGGGGGAAGTGGAGGGGGAGGGAAAGTGGAAGGGGGAGGGGAATAGGCTTCACAGGCCATAATAGCTTTTATTATATGGCTGTGTCTCACAAGGACTGGGAACTACCGAATTCACGAAGTTGATTGGCTGAAATCAATATTGAAATCGGTCTAGATTTTCCCATCTAGACCGGCATCTAGACCAGTCTAGAAAAAAAGGTACAAAGAAAATAAAAAATTGGCATATAAGACAGCCATATAATAAACATCTTATTAGCCAAGCTAGGTCGGTCTGTATATATGGGAGAATCTTGACCTCGGTCGCTGGTACAGACCTCACTGCGTTCGATCTGTACTGGCAACCTCGGTCAAGATTCTCCCATACAGACCTCCCCCTGGTTAATAAGTACTAAGTATTGAACAACTGCAAGAAACTGAGTTAAATGTTAATCAAAATTTTCATGTACAAAGCCTAATTTGTTGTTTTGAGAGGAAAACATAGTTGTACAAACAAGTTTATAAAATGCAATTGTAAAAGTTATTTATAACAACAATTGCCATTTTCTTTGTTAAAAATTCCTCAAAGATTCCTCCGTTAATCACACTGAACAAAAAAACCCCAGCATACTTCCCCCTAC
This sequence comes from Stylophora pistillata, assembly GCF_964205215.1. Lineage (NCBI taxonomy): Eukaryota > Metazoa > Cnidaria > Anthozoa > Scleractinia > Pocilloporidae > Stylophora > Stylophora pistillata. The sequence continues at coordinate 8,960,742 of NC_142524.1, read as the reverse complement.
AAAAGAACAAATCTTGGTTAATTTTTCCTTCCAGGCATCAACAATCTTGGGTACTCCACCTGGGATTTCAATCCTTTAATAATCCTTCAGGGGAAGCAGCTCTAGGATTTATATAAATTGTGAGACACAAATATTTAATGAGCACCCCCCTGCACCAATCCACACACTTTTTCAAAGAAAAATATGATTTTGTGGTTACTAGCTCAACCTGAAATAGTTAGACTAACCAAAATACTTGTAATTTAATTAAGTATGTAAGTAAGCTAGTGTCAAGTAAATAAGTCAGTGATATGAAAAATACTCCACCTAATTCATTGATTAGATATGCTGCAACTATATAGGCAGCCCAAGGGCCCAGTTCATGCAATGTCCTGGTACATTCCTCAAGTGCCCACTTTGTAAAACCATGTGCATCATTAGACACTTTACAGTCTCCAGGAAAATCCATTCCTTGCGTTAACACCTGTGATAGGTGTTGAATTAGCTTATTTAAGTCCTCACTAATTTCATTTGAGTAGCTTAGGACCTGTTCTTTGGGTTTGGTGGCAAAGTTTTCAACATCCTCATCACAAGTTGTGTCACACTTGGACCACATGGTGCATTCCAGCTGTTTTATTTCTGATTCGATTCTGAGTAGCTTTACTTTCCCGTTCACCACAGAGGCTGTTAGACCCATAATTTTGGGTAATGGAGTTACTTCAGTTGGTTTTAATTGTTTTGATCTATTGAAGAACTCCATTATCTGCGCATATGGATGATTCTTCCTTGCATGATGGCATTCATCAAAGATCAGGAGATTCACTTGTGAAAGCTTTGTGAAGCCAGCTGATAGTAGGTTAAGAAATACCTGGGCTGTCATGACCAAAACGTTGTTGTCATTGAACTCGCTTTCCCATCTCGACTTTTCCCAGCCATCAACACCCATCTCTCCCACATAACACTTGACTGTCAGGTCTGTATGATTTGCGATCACTTTTGCTTGCTGACTGGCTAACAGAACTGTCGAAAGAAAGAGGAAGGTAGAGTTAGGGGGGCAGTGCGTGCGTACTTGATGCGCTTAACTCATTGTTTATCAATGGCTTTAATTTCAAAGTCGTAGTCAGCTGAAATTTAACATTAATGTTGATCTTAGACCACTATCTGCAAAAAAAAAAAAATGTCTAAATTTTCACATTCAAGCAAAATCAAGGAAAGGAAGCATTCGTTTCTTCTGTTTCTGATGAATTGCACCGCCGTTTTCAAAGAGCCGCCATTACCCCTCTCCACACATTTATGGTCAGAAAACAAAAATGGCAGATTAGACGAAATATTGTCAAACCGAGTGAACGTTCATGGATTTGACAATTTCCGCGAATTTCAATGAAATTCAGCTTGACGGAATCGACGATTTTGACGAATTTTAGTAAAAGTTGTCAAAACGAATCAGCTCGGCAGATTTAATGAATTTTTGTTATTTTCGTTCTTGCATGAACATATCTTCTCCACATCCCATTTATATCCCCGACCCGATCCCGCCCTGAAATCTCGTACTCCTCCTCCAAGGTAACGCTGATCCAAAACATTCGATATCTCTCATATCCACACATAGCCTCACACTCTGAATCATACCTGTATTTACAAGGAAGAAAGTTCTTCGCCCGTCGTCTTTATGCATGTACTTTCCTCTTACTTCATGAGCGAGTTCTTTTATAAGCATGACACTTATAAACGTTTTTCCAGTTCCTGTACCCAGACATACAATCGTGTTCCTTTCCTTTGCCCGCTCCAGAAGCTCCACTTGGTACGGCCGAGCTAACAAATTTTCGTCGGCTCCTCCACCTGCTTCGCTTTCGGAAGCCTTTTCTCTTGCATCCTCTTCCATGCTGTCACTAATTAAGAAAGCTTGGGTAAAAAAAAAAGGCCCTATCGAAGGAAAACACAACTAAGAAATTGCAAGGGCTAAGTCAGAGTTAGAAAAGGTTTAAAATAATGATCTGATCAAATAATTTCTGCTCAGTTTAGTATTTGAGATCACTGAAACGCTTCGGCAAGGAAAACTCAAACATTTACGTGTATGACATCACTCTGTTTCTCAGAACATCCAACCAATGACGTCCACTTCTGGGAAAATTACGAAGAAAAAAAACAAAAATCAAAAGACAAAAGATTTGTGAAAATCCATCTGACCTGCTTTTGTAACAAAACGAAAAAGGGCCTGGGACTGAAACTGCGATCGCAAAGCATGCATGGATTGTTTGGCTGGACAGAAATCAAAATGGCGTCCATTGTGAATGATAGTAAGCTCTCAGAAACTAAAGAAGAAGGCTTTATTTTAACTGAAGACGATATACCTGGGGCTGTTTTGCAAAACAGAAATGTAGAGGCATGCAGTGTGGTACAGCTAAAGCGCTGGCTGATTTGTAGGGGAGCGAAAACAAGTGGTAAAAAGTCAGCTTTAGTCAGCAGGTAAAGGGTCAAATTCAGCTTTTTCGTAGCTCTTTCTTTTGCTCACATAAAAACCATTAATATTTCTGATGGAAAACATATTCACTTAAAGATTTTATACATTAAATCGTCTGCTTAGAACTCCATTAACATTATTTAAAATCGTTTTGCATAGGCTAAAACACTATGTAGAAAATGGCCTTGACAAGAAATATCTTAGAGACCCCGACAACGGCGCTAATATTATGAAGAAAAAAGCAGATCTTGGTTTGCTTGATAAGAGAGAGCCTCAAACAAATGGAAAATTTCCAAAAGAAGGTTTCAACTCTGATCTCAATGCTCTCCCTAAAGTGTCATTTGGAACCATCTGGCGTTACATGATCGACTCAGTTGACTCAAAAAAACAACTCTCAACTGCTAAACCTCTTGTAAAGGGGTTCAATTTTTATAAGTCTGGGAACGTACATTCTATTCACCATTTAAAGGAAAGTGGGAAGCACTTTATAAAGAGCCAAGTTCTCCCATCAATGAAAAAGAACTTAATATACCAATGTCAAATAGTAATGTCAAGTATTGGAGGAGTACTCAAAGCATATTGACAACTCCACTTGGTGTGATTCTTAATAAAGCTTTCATTGTGTTAGTGCTCTTATAGGATGAATAGCAGGCAGATTGGGCATCGAGTGACGATGGCTTTTCCATCTGGAACTCAGTGCAGTCTACAATGACAACAGTGTCAGGACAGATTTCTTTGAAGACTTTCGGCATATGAAATTTCAAAACATCATCAGGTGGTATCTGTATAAGTGGCTCGAACTCTGACCTCAAAAATCTCAGCCATGAGTTAGTTATCCTTGAAACAGACATGCGAGAAACATTAAACCTATGGCCCAAGTCTCTCTCAAACAATCCCAGTCGTATTCGCACCAAAGTCATTATGAATTCCTGGAATGCTGATAGTGCTCTAGGTCTGCCAGGTTGTTTTGTACTTTCTAAGTCACAGTATATTCTTTCATAATTGTAGCTTATATTCTTAGCTGAGTCTTTCACTAGGTTGTAACACATCATTAACATTTCATAATCAGAGAGTCCAGTGTAGAATGCAATGTCATCAGGATTATCTTTGTACTTCTCAATATTAAAAACTTCACTATTACTTGAAATAAAGTTCAAATGTTTGTTTTCTTTTGTTAACTGGTCACATTTATCTCTCAATTTTTTGTTTTCCTCTTTGAGTTTAGATACCTCATTCAATACCTCTTCCAATGATGCCAAATCTATGTCAGTTTGAGTGTGTTTAGAAAGATATTGATGTTGTTCTTCTCGAAAATTATTCAGTATTTCCTCAGGTTGAACTTCTCTCGTATAGTATGGATCCTCGTGCAGTGATTCAGTCGAGGTCGGTGTTGTTTGGGTTACAATGTTGGCATTGTTGTCCGAGTAACTGCTGTCAGTATCAGTAGTAGATACAACAACTGATGAGACTTTCCTTTTCTTTGGCACAAAGTCATGCTTACAGATTTCTCTCCTTGATTTTCTCTCTTTTGTCCATGGAAATATTGTTGGCAGATGATTTCTGCTGAGTTTTTGGCCACCTTCGAAGTGTTCAGAACAGATTCTCGTTTGGGAAGAATCCAGCTTTAGCGATTCGTTTCTAAGCGATACTTTGTAGTATTTCCGAGCCTTTTCGCACTTGGGAATCCTGTAATATTCCAGATTTGGTTTGTTTCTAAAGTTGTTGGTACACTGGGGCACACAACAGTTAAAATGATGTGGCATTTTCCTTCAAAACAGCTTTGAATTAGTCTCTTTTGAACAGGATAAATTACAACACATGTATGTCAACATGTCTTCCTGTCCAGCCAATCAATCCATGCATGCTTTGCGATCGACATTCGGTCCCAGGCCCTTTTTCGTTTTGTTACCGGCGAATTGGACGAAACCTTGTCGCGCGTTTGATCATAGAACTTAATCGATATATATGTTCTTACTGGGATGAAGTTTTAAATAATGAAGATTTCCTATCTCATATCACATCGCCACAAAAACACCAGTTTAGTCATACTTATGTAAACCTAACTGAATCCCTTCGTGGTTGTCAATCCTAACACTGAGTAACAGACGTTCCCGTGAACTCGTTTTAATACGAGAGCAGTTTTGTCTCTAGATTTTTGAGCAGTCCGGGAAATTTTAGTACCGCATTCGTTTGGCTTGTACGCACTAGTCAATGAGTCCATAGTGGCGTACGGCTTATTATTGCTCACCTCTCCGGCGAATTTCAATTGGGTTGACATCCTAGACAAACTGAAAACAGGGTGACGTCCAGTTGACAATTAGGTCAAGAGTTCGAAATTTCTATTCCATGATAAGTGATAAGAGCGAATCCTGAACCGGATCAACCTTCGCGTAAAGAAAGCGAGAGAGAATAATTTCATTGTTTAGTATAAATATTAAGGTCGTTCAAAAGTTAACGCAAAAAACAGGTTTATCTTTTTATTTCATTTTTTTACACCCATAGTTAGGCTTCTAATATGTTTAGTCTAAAAACCCACAGCATTATTCTACGTACTAGTGGTACACATTCTTTTTTAATTTTATCCCTCGTGTCAATACTACTACATATAGCCTGCACTCTTTACGTTACCATGGTAGCAAACTACGGAACTCCCTCCCCAACAAGACCAGGTCATTGCCAACAGTTGGAGCTTTTACATCGGCTATTCGTAATTTCGAATTTGATACTGACTGCTGTCCATTCTGTAAATAGTTGTAAATGTTTATCCTATTGTATCAATTACTTAATTTTATATAATGTGTCTTATGTATATATCTTGTTCTCCATAACTACTTCATTTATTTATTTTCTCAGAGATATTAGCATGCTTTTTTTGCTATTTTAAATTCGAGATGTTGTTGTTGTTGTTACTCATTTTATCCACCGTCTATCATTGAATAGACAGCGAGTAACGTAAACAATCAGATGGCAGCATTTGAAATACAATTCAAGTAAATTTATACTAGTTATCCTCATTGTTTCTCATTAAATCACGCGGTTTTTTTTTAAGTAACGACAAACTGGCAGCTCACATGAAGGCAGGATAAGTCCTTTCCTTTTCCTTTCCTTTATTTTTCCAGTTATATACAATTATTCAATACAAAACTTTCCATTTCATTTTAGCTACAACATTTTCAATTGCAACACATATCGTGATTCCCAAAAACAGTCTAGCATTCTTACTCTAAGCATTACATTTCTTAATGCAATTAATACTTGTAAGAGAACACGAATTGAATCATTAAAATGAAGTACCAGATTCCCAGGAAATAGTTTTTACAACTAAAATTCTATCTTTATCAATTTAAAACTCATATACCTAACCACCGTGTTACGGTAAACTTTCACCGTTATTGCTGTCAAAGTTTTCTGTTTTTTTTTTTTTTTCCGGTGTTTTATTGTTGTTTTGCATGGTTAGGATTTTCCCTCTTTTCCAGAAATTGACAGCGATGACGCCCTGACGCCCACAGGTAAAAATCCAGTTTCATTAAAAAAGTAAAATGTGAATAAAAAAAATTTCAAAGCCGTATTTCTAATGAATATGCTTGTAGCCTAACGTCGATGTCTAAGAAAATCAATCACAGCACTTTATAAACAATTTTACAATAAAGTAATCTTTAATGATGCCCATTCATTCAAGGTACATCGCCTTCATAACCGTAGCTCCCAGAGAGTGATGTTCATGCCAGAAATTTAATTTTCTGTGTTGCGGAAGATAATATAAAAAAATAAGCAGTGGCACCTAAGAAATCTATTTCTTATAAAAGATGTTCCGCGGGATTCCCTAAGGACAACTCAGACCTAAGAGCGCACCCTGAACAACTACACTGACGTCCTCCAAGCCCGCACTGAAACTCAATCTTCTTCGTATAGCGCGACGCGCTCTTGCGAAGAATTCTTTTCCAATGCTTCAATGGCAAGCTTGGCAGCTGTAGCTTTAGCAATCTTCTTGTTTGTTCCCTTTCCATTGAACTCTCCCCAGTGCACTCTCAGAGTACACTGGATCTTCCCATCATCAAGGGTCTTCGCTTTCCTGGAGAAAACGAAAACTCATGAATATCAAAATAACCGAGCCTTGTGTGGTAGCCAGTTGACAGACAAGGCCTCTCTGACTCGCTCTACGCGCGTGGGATGGAAGAAACGTGGCGTAACGTAAACCACATGTACCCATTCTCAGACCAGAGTTGTAATTCGCGCTTTTCTATGCTTCACTGACTGGTGTGCAGATCTTGAGCGAACTAGTGAGCCTTTTTCGTAGGAGTTAGATTATGCAATTTGGTAAATTTCACCGCGCCAATACCGCCGTCCTGTATAATTTTTCTCAATATCTCCCTATTCCGAGAGATCGTGTTGACAACTTTATGTTGCACCACACTCCTTTTACGCCATTCGTTCACGTTGAATAGTTTTATTTTCCGTCATTTTAGGTTAACTGTAACACCGTACACGTGCACAGGTCCATGTTTTTGGAAAGGTCTGCCACATTAGGCCACACACCTTAATGAACAATTTTTTTTAAACGACTGCTCCCCTTATTCATAAATATCGTTTTCGGAAAGAATGTAGTCTATTACGCCCTTTAATTATTTTCACCTTTAGTGCAGTTAATCAGAGACGTATACAATGACAGTCAACTGACCATCAAAGATTTTAAACTTGAACTTCACACTCACCCAAAGTCGGCCTTCTCGTCTTCCTCGTAGACATGTCTGATGGGATTTCGCGGTATATTCACCGAGTAATGATCTGAATCGAAAACATTAAATCAATTTTTTTAGTGTTTTTTTTTTCTCTTAGTTGGCTACTAAACAGCGTTCCTTTACATTTTTGATAGCTAGGGTTTAATGCTTTAACTCCATGCTGAGTATCCTTTCTTTGATTCATCCTCACTCACTTGTCAACTTATTGCGAGAAAAAGTTCTGAGTTCTTTACTGGTAGGGTTTTTCCCAAGTAGGGTCCTCGTAATGATAAGTGTAAGACTCTTGTTACTCCCCCAACTCTACCCTCGCGGGTGAGGATGGCAAACTTACCGATGTAGGGTTTCATCATGCGGTAGTACACGCCCCACGTTTTAGTCAAATCCATACCGCTGTCCAAAAATATCGCGCCTGCTACTGATTCAAAGATGTCACCAAGAACTTTAGGCGCCTCGATTCCTTCTTCTTCTTCTTCAGACACGATAATAAATGGGTCAGCTGTGACCTGATAAATGAATGATACTCTTAAGAAATCAACTGAAAATGATAATTTGGCGGAGATAATAATCTTTAACCCTATGGTCCCTAAGAGTAATTATCATCTAACGTCTTCTTACAATATCACCCTGATTTACACGTTAGGGTTACGTTAATACAGGAATGATCACCAACTACAGAGGCAAATTCTCCTTGTCAGCAACTTAGGAAATATATTAAGAACAGTATGGAGAGTAAACAAACTGATGTTAGGGTGTAAGCGGTTGCAGAATGAAGTTCACCCTACCGTTTGAGGGCGATTGTGTTTCCTCTCTTCTTCCTCATCTTCCACTCTGTCGACAAAGTTCTTCACAGTTTGAAACCACTTTGGAGACATATGCTTGAGAAACTTGTGGTAGTCATGTTTCACGGCAAGGGTGGCAAAGATGTTATTGTTCACCAAGGCCTGTCGAATATCAGTCAGTTGTCCGGGTGACAAGTTGACACGACGGAAGTACAAATGTTGCGTGACCAAAAAGTCCAGCAAAGCATCGCCAAGGAACTCGAGTCGTTCATAACTTGGTGTGACACGGTTTTCGTGGTACGACGCGTGAGTTAGAGCTTCTACCAAATACAACTTTTGTTGAAAATTGTACGAGATTGCTTTATTTTCAAAGTTTTCCAGGCCAGAAGTGAGACGGGAAACCATATCTCCTTTACCTTGCGTTGCTGTTACATTTGTCTGATCCGGCCAAAACCTGGCATAGCAACCCGATTTGCTATTCTCTGCCAGCGAATCAATGTCGTCGTCGGAATCAACTTCAGGTAAAAGTTTTAGCCATAGAAACTTCATGAATCGCAGTGCACCAAGATAACCACAGGAAATTAGATACGCTCCGATCAGTCCTTCGACGCTGTCTGCTACGGACTTGTCCGCTATCATTTGCGTGTTACATTTCTGGCGCAAATTCTCTGTAGCAGTAAGTTTTCTCTTCTTTCCACTCTCACAGTAATATTCACTTCCACCAGTAGTAATATTTACCTCATCATCTGCTGATTTGTAACAAGAAGTAAAAATTATAATGATCACCCAATTCAACATTTAGGGTACCACTTACTGTTGCTAAATGTAATAAATATCCAATTCCCAAGATCGTTAACAAGGTATAATGTTAACCCATATAGGGCTGACTAGAAATGGAAATAGAAGATGTTTACTGAAGTGAAAGTTGGGAGTAAACACAGTGAATTTCCTAGTTTGCCTATTTTTCAGAATTTCAGTGATCCTAAAATAATCAAAACTTTTATTGTAAGATTGCAGAATGATTTCTGGTCAAGAATTAAGTAAAACAGTGGTTTTCAGAGGAAAAAACTATTAATAATTTTTGTATGCCTTCAAGGTCTTCAACATTTTCAAATCATGCCATGTCACTACCAAGCAATTTACAAAGATCAATTTTCTTGGAGAATGCTTGCTTTATTTGTATTCAACCTAGTCTAAGAACAGAGATGCAATTCCCTACTTGTATCATTCTTAACCTCTTTAACCAATTTGGCTCTGCTTTTAGCCTCGTTGCAAGTGCCCTTGCTACAGAATTCAAATATCAAAGCTTTGCAACTGCCGCTGATCAAATAAATGATGCTCTCCCAGTGGAGTGGAGTGAATGTAATACTACATTATCATCATGCTCTATTCAGAGATATCAATTTCACTGAACAATAGTCTAGGGCAATTTATACCAGTGGACAAAGGAATACATTTCAAACCAAAGAAATTTTGGGGTGTTATGAAAACTAAGACCCTTGAAAATGAAGACCTAAGACCTAAGACCCGTCTTAGTTTTCAAGATTATGAAAACTAAGACCACCTAAAATTGAATCCCTTATAATATAAAGTCAAACTGTAACCAAAACAGGTTTAATCTGTCAAATTATCTCCTGTTCAATCCTTTCCACCGAGTTTTAGGTCAAATTTAACGGTAAATTTAGGGGTCTTAGTTTTCGTAATTTTGAAAACTAAGACCCCTCTTAGTTTTCGTAATTATGAAAACAAAGACCCACACCAAACCATTCTGTGAAATGTCTACAAAGTCTAATTGCAACCGTTCAAAGACTATAATCTGTAAAACAACCAAAAACTACAATCGTAAACATGCTAGACGATCTGCTTCTTCTAACAATTTGCAGACATATATCATCAGCATTGTGGCTTATAAAGATGACGAAAGCCATACACTCACTACCTATGTATAATTGTACACTGAAAATATGCCTTACCCCAGTTGTTCTTTAATTTTGTTGTTTATCCTTTAAATAAAAAAATTTGACTTTAAATTTCGACGGACTCGATTTTAGATGGGTCTTAGGTCTTAGTTTTCATAACACCCGAAATTTTGTCCTATACTCCCCTTAGGTATCCAGTCAAGTTGTCGACTGTTCGACCCACCAACGCCAACTCACCGACAGATAAAATCGAGTGGAGACATTGGCGAGTTGGTCCTCAATCCAGTACAACTTATTAAAAGTTAAACATATAGAAAAGTAAATGATTTTTAGTATAAAAAACATTTTTTTTCTTCCAACAATGCAAAGTTTATAAGGATCTCAAGGCGATCGTGTGACAACAACACTGTAAAGACCCATCATGTCAATTGGTCAGATTTTTTAGGAAAACTTGGCTTACTAGACAAGATCTTTAGTAAAAGACAATTGTTTTCATTTGCTACAAAGTCTATAACGATCTCAAAGGTGAATAAAGTAAAGCGAACATCGTTAATGACCAAAAAAGCTGTAGATGTGAACGAGTTATTGTGACAACCACAGCAATCATGCGGAATCACATGTTTTTATTTAACTTTAAAGAATAATTTATTCATGATCAAGAACGTTTAATTTAAGATGCAATTTCAGATATTATAGAGATCAGGTGAACATGTGAAAGTAATGTATATCATGCAATTATTCTGCTCTTGTAGGTCCATTTAATCTCGACATCGATTTTAATAATTGGGCCACTGTTCTTTCGCCATTCTCATATTTCTCCCAAAATCCAAATTAATAACCTTATTCTGTAATTGCCTAGAAGCCCTTCTTTAAATTCTCGTTGGCTGACCACGTCTGAAGCTGTTGTAGTAATTGGTGATGGTTATCTTGCTTTATTCGCCTTGAGATCCTTATAAACTTTGTTGAAATAAAAAGAATTGTCTTTTAATAAAGATCTTGTCTAGAAAGCCAAGTATTTTTTAAAAAATCTGACCGATTGCCATGATGAGTCTGTACGGTGTTGTTGTTCATTTTTTTTCATTTTTTTTTTGTGTTCATATATTTGTTTTAGCAGGTTGATTAATTTGGCAGCTGTAATAGCTGATGTGGACCTGCTGTCCTAACCCACCCATCCCACCCCAGGGGAGGACATCCATCACACAGTAATCTCGTGTGTGGGAAATTAACGTCTCCTACCCCAACCCTGCAGGAGATGGGACCTCCATTTATTCGTCCCTATCCGAGAAGACTAGAATATCTAACCATTTCTTGATGTTATAGAAAGGTAGCAAATTCTTCTCAATTATTTTAAGACCTTGAGTGTTGGTCCGGCCGGGGCTCGAACCCTCTACCTCCCGCACTACAGTCCAGCGCTCTATCCATTGAGCTAACCGGGAGGCCGGTTAGCTCAATGGATACAATAATTGTGTGACAATAATTGTGTGACCACAAAACCGTAAAGACTCATAATGTCAATCAGTCAGAAGAACACTTGGCTTTTTAGACAAGATCTTTGGTACAAAGCAATTCTTTTTATTTCCAACAAAGTTTAAAAGGATCTCAAGGAGATTAAAGCAAGATAAACATCATCAATTTCTATAACAGCTTCAGACGCGAACAAGTTGTTGCGCGACAACAGAAATGTAAAGACTCATCATGTAAAATGGTCAGAATTTTTAAAGAAAACTTGGCTTTCTAGACAAAATCTGTAGTGTATTGTACCAGAAGTGTGAAAAGGTTATGTTTGTAGGCATCGCATGATGCCTAGCGAAAGTTGTTGTTGTAGTACTCGTTGGCTGCCATGTGGATAGTGTGTGCATTAAATATATCTTATTAACCAAGCGCGAGGGCCGTACTGGGAGAATATTGGCCCGAGGTCTTGACAGTACGGACCGAGCGCAGCGAGGTCCGTACAAAAAAGACCGAGGGCCGATATTCTTCCAGTATGGTCCCGAGCAAGCTTGGTTAATAAGAGATTTATTATACGACTGAAGTTCAAAGGGACACAAGTGCGGTATCATTCGGGACCATTCGGGACAGTGCCCGGTCCAATACTTAGGGAATATTGGACCGGCAATAGAGCATTTTGATTGGTTGATTTTAGTTATTGGCCCTCTGACTGCCCGAGTCGTGTAATAAGGTATTGAAATCAAAGAACATCGAAGGTTTTTATTGCCGTATATCCAAACATCACAAGATCTTTATTAAAAAGCAATTATTTTTATTTGCAACAAATGTTATATGGATCTCAAGGCAAATAAAGCCAAGTGAACATCGCCAATGAACAAAAAAGCTTCAGACACGAACGAGTTAAGTGTGACAGTAACACACACTGTAAAGACTCATCATGTTAATAGGTCAGTTTTATGAAAAACTGAGACAAAATCATGCATGGCAATGCCCCTTCAAACCTCCCTAAGGCCTCCTGAGTCCCATTGAAACCCCTCCATTGAGCACTAGATGATTTTAGCAAGAATCTTTAGCCTTGGGAAATTAAAAGGAAATAAAAACTTGTACGTAGCTCAGTTGCACCCATAAAGAATGGTTCATATCTACAAGGATGGAAGAAAGTGCAAAAAAAAAAAGTGTAATGACTAAAGGAGAAATAGAGCTGCTGACTGATCCATATCAAGATATTTACACTAATAACTCATGAGACCTGCACAATTTATCTGTAGAAGTAAAACGGTTTTTGCAGGAAACTCCTATATTTACACTATTATAAAATAGCATCACATGCACTGAGATTTGTAGGGAAAGATACAAGCACTGAACCTACCATGTTCCTTTTGCATTAGTCTCTCAATCATTGCTTTAAATCTCTCACATTCTGTTCTCCAAGAAAAAGCCTTCCTGTAGTTCTCACGAAGCTTCATGGCATTGGCTTCTCTCTCTTCTACGCTTTCCTCAAAGATCTCTCTAATCCTTTGTGCCCATTCATCTGCATCTTCATCTGATTCAACAATGACAGCCTTTCCACCTTCTACTTCTTGCAAAGCCTCAGCTATACCAGATTCACCAGAAACAAGTATAGGAACGCCAGCAGAAATGGCCTCGAGTGGCACTAACCCGAACCCCTCGGTACGGGATGGCAGAGCAACCAAGTCTGACTGATAGAACATCATTTTAAGTTCCTCTTGTTCACTGCAGTATCCACGGATGGTTAGTTGGTTGCGGTTGATGCGAGTGTTGTTAAGAAACCATTGCTCAACGTTTTGATGTTCACCAGGAGGTGAGCCAACAAATGTCAGCTCAAAGTTCTTACCAAGAGAACCTATGGCATTTGCAACAATATCGTATCCTTTGAGGGAAAGATCCTCAAAGGTAGCTCGGCCAAACATAAACAAGTTAAATTTCTTAACTACTGATCTATTTACAGCCAACTTTGATTCACTGGAAAACTTTTCAAAGATCCCAGGAGTAATAATCTCCACCTTAACATTAAGGAGACTTCTGCTGTACTTCTGTTGTAGACGGGAGCCAACGGCGACAACTGCATCCGCTGCTTTACACAACTCAATCTCCATCTTGTGCTTCTCCTCGTTCTCTTCCATCGTATCTGTTGCAGCCGAAGTTGTTTTCTTGTATTTCCCAAGGTCCTCACAGAAGACGTGGACGAATTGAATCCATTTACATCTTGTAGTTCGTACAAAGTGGCACGCAGGAGTTCCAAGTTTTCTGCCGTGACCAATGACAACCTGTGGATGCTGAAGCGTGGGATGTGGAATCTTTAACCAATCCAAGGGATCACGCGATCCGGGAACAGTCTCAGCGTTAATTAAATTCACACCATGTTGTTTGGCATCCTCTCTGTCTCGATCATCGCTTTGCGAAACGTAGCAGTGAATTTTCAGGCTACCAGTTGTCGTTTCTGCCAAGTTAATAGCAAATTCTCGATTGAAAGTTGATAATCCACCCTTCGAAGATTTCCACTCGTCACAGAGGAACATGACATCAATAAGCCTCTGTTCTTTCTTCTCCTCTTCGCTGCTTGCCGTAGTGGACTCGCTTAAACAGGCCATCGTTAGTATTGCTCTGCTTTCAATAAGTTTCACTCCACTAAATACTTTAATTCACAATCAAAGAAGCTGAATAACGCATGCGCATGCGTTAGGTTTTGCCGCGGTACAGGTTAGTTTGCAGGGTTGCTTCGAGGTTTTGTTTTCCTTGCCACTTTTCTTTTTCAGTACAACCTCCAATAACTTGGTACGCCCCCTAAATATTTTCGAAAATTTATTTTCTCCTTAAAACTTCTGGAAATAGGAAAATGCCTTTGACGAAAACAAAGTTCCTCGGTTTTAAATGTCAACCCTCATTATTTTCCGCTGATTTCGCTTAATTTTAAACCTACAACACCTGAGCCCGCGTTGATGACCGCCTACCCTCTGACGTGGCATTTCATTATGCACCTATCAATTAATGTCTTGACCCAACTGGGAGAGTGCGGCCATACCTAGGGGCTATTGACAATTTTCAAAAATTTTTATCAATAATTCCCACCGTGGTGGTGTGTGTACATGTCAATGCCCCATCGAAGCTGAAAAAGTTGTGAAAAATAATGATACGCTCTCACTACGCTTTTTATCTAAAGAAAATACCTTTTTATAGGTCTCATTAAAACCCTTACTAAGAACTAGAATGACAGCTAAGGTTTAATTTCTTACCTTTTTAACCACGTTTTAGGCTGCATTTTTCGTCTTGTCCGCCATCTTGAAAGGTTTCCGACCCAGTCTATCCCGGTCAAGTATCAATAAAACCCGACCCTTGGGGAACCCCTATGTCAAATAAGTAAACACATCCCCTCTCTCGGGACGAATTTTTTTTCAATAGCCCGTACATGCCCGCACTCCCCCGGTTGGGGCAAGACATTTATAGGTGCATTATTCAGCCCTGTCGCCGAGCAGTGGAAAGACTAGTTGTACAGCGGTTTGAGACAGTTTCACGTACGCAGTCGCTCATATCACTTCGTATTCAGGCGACACATCGAACTTATTCCTCTCTTTGACCTTCTCTGAGATTCCTACCGGATAGATTCCAAGAAGTTCTTTGATGTTCTACCTACCAAAGCCGAGAAGGGACTTCGTACTTCAGACTTCAGACTTCAGACTTAAGACTTCAGACTTCAGACTTCAGATTTCAGATTTCAGACTTCAGATTTCAGACTTCATACTTCAGACTTCAGACTTCAGACTTCAGACTTCAGACTTCAGACTTCAGACTTCAGACTTCAGACATCGGACTTCAGACTTCAGACTTCAGACGTCAAACTTCAGACTTCAGACTTCGCTCCCTGGGCCCCAGTCCTCCAAGTTTTGTTAATTTTTCACTATTTCAATGTTAATGTTTCTTTCGATTTTTGTTAAAGGACACAAGTACAGCTGATATGCTTAATTGAGAAAGGAGGAGTATTAGGAAAGTCTACTGAGGTGTTATTTCATCGACTGTCGCATAAGTTACTTAAAATGGCGTCGAGATCAGTCAAGATGTTGATTGATTTGGTTTAATTTCATTTCTCGGGAGTTCCCCGCCCTTCCTCTTCTCCTCGTTTTGCCAGCCTTGAAGAAGGCATAGTTAGACAACATGTTTTGACGAGTTTGGAATCCATGCAATTGTAAGCTTCAACTGTGACCACTCAAGCACATAAAGAGAATTAAGATAGGGTGTAGAAGAGCCTTATGGAGTGATCCTTATTCAGCAATCTTAACCAGCCCTACAGAGGTCAAAAGAAGGAAAAGTCAAAATAGCTTACATTTCAGGTTCTGCTTAAGTATTGTATGATCTACAAACTAGCTTGTAATTGTGATAGAAGCCATAAATCTCGTAACAAAACTGAGACATGTTCGAAAACTAAGAAAAAAGACTCCGAATCACAGAGGATGAGCTTTTGTTGATTTATGTTGTGTTTCAGTCACTTGCAATTGGGAGTAGAGATACAGGATGGTTGCCATTTACATGAGAATTTTAGAGGCTCTAGTCGAAAAAAAAAACAACTAGGCGGTTGTCGATCCATAATTTTCGTTATGCTATTGTTGAGATTTTTACTTACAATATCCATAGACTCCGTAACTGACCATTCAACATTTGCATTATCGTAAGTAACACTAACAACGTTATATTCCGTTACAGTGGAAAGCTTTCATTAGTTCTAGTTACGACAACTTATTCTTAACGTTATCTTAAATAAAAAGTAGTTGAAATGTCTTGGTTACAGGGCATGAAAATGCTACATACAGATAACATAATATTAATAATAAAACTATTGCTTTATCTTAACTTGTTCTCTGCTTTTCCTACACGAGTCACCTCAAGACGAGGTTCGAAAGCTGATAAAATTTGGTGAAAGAAAACCGCAACTGTCAGATTAAGTGATCCAGTTTAAGGAATTGGATAATCTCAGAGTATAGTTTAAGAGCCTCGCGTTCATTTAAAGGTGGAGAATAATCTAGTTTGATCAATCTCACTAACTCTTCTATATCCTCGTTATGGTCGACACAATTCTCAACATACCTGTCTTTGCACATATTTACATCGTCGATGTTGACATTTACCAAGTAGTGGTGTGTTCCATAGATTTCGGGTGTAAAAAACATGACGTCTGGTTTTCCACTCTCCTCTTCCAGTCGTTGTTGTCGCTGAATGTTATGCGTGTTCCACAACTCTTCTACGAGATATAAATCGTGGTGAAGGATAGGAAAGAGAAAAAATCTGAGACATTCCGTGACGAGGTAATCGTCATGGTACAAACCACAATCATGGAGGTCTTTAAAAAAGTTTATCCACCATCCTCCTCCACCCTCTCGAAATGTAGACCACCAAGCTTCTATGCGTTGATTTCCGGTGCTTTTTCCTTCGATGAAACTTCCACTTCCAGAAAAATGGTCATCGTCATGCCAACGAAAAAATTGTTGAAGAGTGCCAATGATTGTGTTTTCGGTTCCCCTGTCACAGCGCATCCTTCTCGGAACCCCTCCAAGTTGTAGAAGAGCATTTAGGTAGTTTGAGGCAATAACCCTGAGATTTTTGTTCGTGGAACCGACTTCTAACCAAAGAATTCGCCTTGAGAAGCCGTCTACTGCGCTATGAAAGAAAAAGCCAAAGGGCGCAAGCTTATCCCATCCGTCAACATGCCATAAGAAGTTTGGCCCTGGGGTGACATATCTTCGTCTCTTTAGCCTACGTCTTTGACGACGCTCCACTCCTTCAGGGTCTAAAACCCGAAGGGATTTCATAACAGTATCTCTTCTTGCAAATTGTACTTTCGCCTTAAGCGCCTCGTCAGTTGACGATAGCCCAGAAAGGAACCACACGAGTTCTCCAATTCTTCCAGAATAGCAGCCACTATTCGCTCAAGGGGCGATTCGTTGTTGTATCTCGCCCTTTTAAGTCCCAAACGTTGTAAAATTCGTGTAAAGTACGCACTGAGAGTACTATGCCATGTTGTAAAGCTAAAAAGGCAGTAATTTCAGCGTTGGTACTGAAATCCTTGAGAGAAGTAGCGTCTGACTGCATTTTCTCTCTCAAAGCCAAAGTGTTTGTTTAGAGCAGGTGTGTAGACAGGTAAAACGCTCTGCACTAGACATAGCGTGTTTAGAAGGAAGATAAGATGAAGATGAAGCAACCTGTTTCAGAACATAGTAAACGTTAATTAAAGTACCATTCACTCGCGTCTTAAATAGAATGATTAAAACAAGTAAGGATCAGGGGCACTCACTTACCTAAACATGATGACGCACACTGACAGATTCCAAATGTTTAATTCACGTTTGGAAGACTGAGGACAGAATTCTGAAGTCTGAAGTCTAATTTCGTGAACTGTGAAGGCTTAAATCTTCAATTCTCCAGTCACCTTTACTAAGTCTGAAGTGTGAAGTGTGAAGTGTGAAGTGTGAAGTGTGAAGTCCCCTCTCGGCTTTCGTATCTACCAACCTGATTAGTGCACAATTCTATTCATGTTCCGTCACGATGTCTACATATGTTGATATAGTTTTGCTATGGACTTCAAAGCCCAGTATGCTGAAAAAAAGGTTGCCATATGGCCTGCAGAGCAGGCGTAGTTTGGGCAAGCAAGGTCTCAATATTTTCCTTGGTAAAGACTTGTTTCTATATCTCAAAGTGCCCTTGGACGTGAGGTACCTGGGAATGAAATTAAATCACTGGAATATAATTAGAGCTGAACTACGGACGATTTGCGACTCCGAACGTTCACAGTTCTTGCTGTGCACAAATTTTAGGTCTCCTGACGTGTGTGTTTTGAGTCAAGAGAAAACATCTGGCTTAGTAAACATCACATCCAGCATAGTTCTGTCGCTTAAGGTTTATTTTCGCCGATAAAAAAAGAAATCAGAGAAATGAAACCTCAAGGGCGGTTTCAGCTATGGAAACGAGTGGCTGCACGACGGATTTGCTTTGTTTCCATAGCTCAAACCGCCCTTGTGCCCTTCCAAAATCGGTTTCCGGTTCTGATATTGAAAAATGTTTCGCGCTCTTTTTCAAATTCCCCAGAAAAGAATAATCTGATATCTTTAGTTAGTATCTTTAGTGGAGTATATTTGGGCAATGGCAAGCGATGTAGATGTTGCATCTCATTTATCGGAAATTTTCGATTTACGTTTATCCAGCAAGTCCGGCTACGTTTACCAATCTTGCAAGATCGACGTTTGTCAAAGAATGGGAGTTGTGTACAAACTCACCGTTCACTCTTTGGGTGGTGGATGACAACTTTGGGAGTATCGGTAAGTCTGACGGTGCAAATAAGCCAAACTCTGTGTTATTCTCCCGTCTATTTACTATAAAAGGGGACCAACTAAATCCTCAGTTGGTGTAGTTCTATAAAGGCACTGGGAGAAGGAATCAATCTGTTATGTTTAAATTTTCTCTTAGCAAAAGAAGATATATTTTAAGATGGATTGCTAGTTTTTAGATTACAATTGAAGTGCCCACCCTTCCCCTCCTCCATGCTTCTCCCCTCTGTATTACTCCCCTTCAAATAAACTCCCCATCAATAAGGCCTGAAATTCCATAAGCCCCAGTGGGCTTAACAGACCTTGTATAGTATATGTTTCAACAAACTCTCTAATATGATCTTTACAAGACTGGGGTAGAATTCACATTATGAGTGATAAGAATACCCAGTGACAAAATCACTTGTTTGCAGACACAAAATTATAGTTCTGTGTTAGACCCATCAGCTACAACACACAAAGTCATGTGGGAAGACCAAAAGTTGAAATTTGATGGCATACCATATTTTGTTTTGGGGCAAAAAATTTTTGACTGTCGAAATGGAAAAGATAGGAAGAAAGCTTGGAAACAAAAGAGAAAAGAAATAAAACTGCAGGCATGGGTTACTCAGTAGTCATTAATCATGACAAAATTTCCCACAAATTTTTCAATTTTTGTTTTTGGGGGGGAGGAGGGGGGGAGGGGGTGATAAACAACACCCATCTTCATTTTAGCAGAAAACAATAAATAATCATTGACAAGTAAATAGTATGTGAATACTTTATTCAAGTGTCGTTTGTTCTTGTTCTAATTCATATGTCATTGTTTGTAAGTTGTACTTGTGCAAGGAACACTAAAATCCAAAAAGGAATATTTAAAAATAATTTAAAACACTTACTTTGTGGTACTAGGAGTAAACAAGTTGAAAAAGACAAGAACTGGTGTTAATATATCAATACATCTCCTCAAGTAGAAAATTCAGAGCAGAGTGGAACTCCTCAAAGTGCTACTGGAAATTGCTTCATTCCATAGAGGGTTTGGTATGTCAAAGTTCTGTTCTATACCTCTTCTATGGTCTCGTTGGAGGATATTTAAACAATGGAGTGTTTCTGTTGAAGAACTATCAGCTGATAGTTGCCCTGCGGAAATTTGATGTTCTTAAAACAAATTTGCCAGATTTAAGAACATCAAATCTCCAAGGGGCAACTATCAGACCGTTAGTTCTGAGACATAAACACTCTATTGTGTTGTTTACCACTGAATTCTGCCGCGTGCCAGATCAATCATATCCCCTCCCCTACTCCTCCTACTGGTGACGCCCACGTGCAATGTCACCACTGCAATGACTGGTGGCACATTAAGTGTGTTAACATACCACCCTGGGCTGTAGAATCTAACAAGTCTTGGAAATGCGAAACCTGCAACAAAATAAAGCTTTGAAAATGGAAGCTGAACATTCCACTTCTATTTAAGTCAAGTCTCCCGGTCACTATAGAACTACTCTAATTTGACTTTCAAAAACTTTTAAATAGGCTTCCTGAGAGAGTGTTTAGTCAGTAAAGAAATGATGGGCAAAAGTGATGCTGTTAGTGACAAAGTATATTTTTGCAGCTTGGACTTCAAGATTTCCGATGAGAAACAGACTCACGCAAAAGCTTTTGGAATCTAGAATAAACTAGCGGTAGCCACAACTTTTTCAGAGATAACTGTTATGTAATACATGATATTTTAAGATTCGTAGACGTAGCCAGACTTGCTGAATAAACGTACATCAAAAATTTCTGATAAATAATATGCAACATCTGCATCGCTTGCCATTGCCCAAATATACTCCACTAAAGATACTAAGATATCAAATCATTCTTTTCTGGTGAATTTGAAAAAGAGCGCGAAACATTTTTTCAATACCGGAACCGGAAACCGATTTTGGAAGGGCACAAGGGCGGTTTGAGCTATGGAAACAAAGCAAATCCGTCGTGCAGCCACTCGTTTCCATAGCTGAAACCGCCCTTGAGGTTTAGTGTCTTTGATTTATTCTTTTTTTTTATCGGCGAAAATAAACCTTAAGCGACAGAACTATGCTGGATGTGATGTTTACTAAGCCAGATGTTACCTCTTGACTCAAAACCATGACACACAAAGTAGACTTAAAATTTGTGCACAGCAAGAACTGGGAACGTTCGGAGTCGTAAATCGTCGGTAGTTCGGTTCTAATTATATTCCAGTGACTTAATTTCATTCCCAGGTACCTCGCGTCCAAGGGCACTTTGAGATATGGAAACAAGTCTTTACCATTTTCCTAGCGAAACATGGCCGCCATCCTTAATCTTAACAGCAGCGGGAGGCTGGGGAGAGAGAGTAATTTGTACTAAGGGGGTGAGTGACGGTCAAAAATATGGAGGGGCTGGGGTGTGGGAGTGAATGTTAGTCTTCTCGCCCTTCCCCCGCCCTCCACCCCACCGTCCACTCTGACTCCAAATCAAACATGGCTTTTGTATTAACGATCACGAGCTTATAATCTTAACTCGCCCGAATAGGACGCCCGCACTGCAGGCTAGTTGCCATATCGATGATATTATAATCTCAATAGGCCTTTTGCAGTTAGAGATCACGTGCTTAGATACCGCATAGCAACGCCATATTGGAGAGCAAGCACTCCAGTGATCTCAGACAAAATAGAGATCACAGAGGTCTGCATTCAAACAAAGAATACAGCGGATAACAAGTTAAAAGGTATCCCAATTCGAGAAATCTTGTAAGTTTTAATCAACAGCTTCCTTGGAGTGTATCAGCAAAAAACGAAGTTTGGTGTGATTGTGCTGCTGATACACTCCGGAGAAGCTGTTGATTACTTCTTACTGGATTTCTCGAATTGGGATACCTTTTGTCCTCTTATCCGCTGTATTCTTTGTTTGAATGCAGACCTCTGTGACCTCTATACTGTCTGAGATCACTGGAGTGCTTGCTCTCCAGTATGGCGTTGCTATGCGGTATCTAAGCACGTGATCTCTAGCTGGAAAAATCCTATTGGTAGGAGGAGATGGATTGGAAAACCGGCAAATACGAAAGAAGTTTATATTGGTCGATAGGTTGAGTCGGAATATGGCAAAAAATAACATAGACCAAAAAAAAATTTGGTGGGACTCCATAACCGGTGTTAGGCCTTTATAGATTATGCTAGCATAAATTTTGGCATAATTTAAGCAAA
Organism: Stylophora pistillata; assembly: GCF_964205215.1. Lineage (NCBI taxonomy): Eukaryota > Metazoa > Cnidaria > Anthozoa > Scleractinia > Pocilloporidae > Stylophora > Stylophora pistillata. Next base: position 8,938,897 of record NC_142524.1, on the reverse strand, counting down.
CTGGCATAATTTCTGCCAAGTAGCAATGCAAGCATAATTCGCATATTTTGAAAATTATCGGATCATTTTTGATACTACAGTTTGATCAATGTTCATTTCTACTCCCAAGTATTTGGTGACGTTATTCAGTGTTTTAAGTTTTAGTTCAAGTAGTAGCATTTGTAGTTCACTGTGACTCACTGAGCGGCGTCTGAAACGGTCTGAGCCCGTTATCCTCCGTTACCCTCTCATCAGGCAAGACTACAAATTACAAAATGGCGTCGGCCTCTAATTAAAAAAATTGTATTATTTGGACTTATTTGCAATTTTTTCAAAGAGCATAATTTTTAAAAAAGGGGCATAATTTGGAAAAAGAGCATAATTTTATCATAATTTCGCCAAAAAAAAAGCAATGCTACTAGCGTAATATGCTACTTTTTTTACTAGCATAATCTATAAAGGCCTAACCGGTGTCCCCTGGTAGAACATGCTTAACTTAGGGTACATAAGGGTTAACGTGATAGAACATACTTCAAGTTAGTTAAGGGTAGATGAGGGTTAACGTGGTAGAACATACTTAACTAAGGGTAGATGGGGATTAACGTGGTAAAACATGCTTAATTCAGGGCAGCGTGGTAGAACATTGTTAACTTAGGATAGATGGGGGTTAACGTGATAGAATATGTTTAACTAAGGGTCGATGAGGGTTAACGTGGTAAACGTGCTTAACTTAGGGGAGATGAGGGTTAACGTGATAGAACATGACTGACATAGGGTAGATGAGGGTTAACATGGTAGAACAATGCTTAACTATATAAGGGTAGGCGGGGGTTAACGTGGTAAAACATCCTTAACTTAGGAGAGATGGGGGTTAGCGTGGTGGAGCATGGGTAACTAAAGGTAGATAAAGGTTAATGTGACAGAACACCTTGGGGTAGATGGGGGTTAACTTGGTAGAACATGGCTAGCTTAGGGTAGATGAGGGTTAGCGTGGTAGAGGAGGGTTAACGCGGAGGAACATGGTTAGCCAAGGCTAGATGGGGGCTAACTTGGTAGAACACGGCTAGGCAATGCTAGATGGGGGTTAACGTAGTAGAACATATGGCTAACTTAGCGTAGATGGGGATTAACGTGGTTAACGTATGATGGATGTGGATTAACGTGGTAGAACTTAGCTAGCTTAGGTTATATAGGGGTTAACGCGGTAGAACATGATTAACTAATGGAATATGGGAATTAACAAGGTAGAACATGGCTAACTTATCATTAGGGTAGATGAAGGTTAACGTGGTAGAACATGGCTAACCAAGGCTAAAATAAATAAATAAATAAATAAATAAATAATCAATTTGATTTTAACCCTTTGGTGGTATTAAACACTAAATTACAAGGGAGACAATAAAATTAACTTAATTCTACACAGAACACAATACACTTGGCATAACAAGCAAAAACAAACTAAGCCCTATTGTAACTGTGAGTTACGAACTTACTAAGGCGGTCTGTTCTGACGAAGCGGAATTGAGAACAGGAAAAATCGGACCTCAACCCGTTCCCATGAGCGACATTCGTGGGCTGTGGCAGCAGGTGTGCAAGGAAGCCGGACTCCTTGATGTTAGATATAAAACGCCTGCAAACCTCATCACGGCACGCCAACAGAGTAGGCAAGCCACAGCTCACGAGTGCAGACTCATAGGAGCAATCTGGAAATATGATTCTCTGTGCAAACTTCTGAATGCTTTCCACCAACTGAACCAGACCGGCGGGTAACGCGGCCCACACCGGAGATGCAAATTCTAAAATGGGCCGTACCAGGCTACAATAAACCTGAATAAGATCTGCTTGTGTAACAGATGGACACCGAGTAACTTGTATTTACGATATTTATGTATTTACGCTATTGAGACAGGCCAGCCCAGTTCAGCTAGAAGCTGGTTTAAATGGGGGCCTGTACATCCCACCAACGTCTCCTACCCCAACCCTGCAGGAGACGGGACCTCCATTTATTCGTCCCCGAGAAGACTAGAATATCTAACCACTTCCTGATGTCACAGAAAGGTAGCAAATTCTTCTTAATTATTTTATTACCTTGAGTGTTGGTCCGGCCAGGGCTCGAACCCTCGACCTCCCGCACAACAGTCCAGTGCACTCTCCATTGGGCTAACTGGGCGGCGGTAAACTTAGAAGATGACACCTGCTCCATAACACTGCCTGACATCTGTAAGGGGGGGTAGATCCGAGGGCTTATACTGTAAGAAATCTATGCGTAGTTCTTTACATTTGGATGGGTTTAGCTTCATACCATGACTACTAGCATATAAACAAATATTCCTCGCCATAAAGGCCAACATGCTGGTTGAACATCTAGGAATAATCTCTAAGACTGACAAATCGTCTACCAACTTAACTCTAGTTTTCCAGTCCTTCACTAGATTATTGACGAGGACTGGGAACAACAGAGGGGCTAGATGGCGGTTAACCTGGTAGAACTACTTTGTATTGTGGGATATGATATCTATGGACCTAACATGAACGCTTTACCAATGTATAACATCGCTCTGTTTCTCAGGACATTCAATCAATGAAGTCCACTTTCGGTAAAATAACAAGAAAAGAAAAAAAAATCAAAAGACAAAAGATATGTAAAAGTCCACCTGACCTGCTTTGGTTTGCAACAATTGGATGAAACTTTGTCACGATTAACGAAATGGTCACGCGTTTGACCATGGAACATAATCGATACTGGGATGAAGTTGAAAATGATGAAGATTTCCTTTCTCATATTGCCACAAAAACACCAGTTCAGTTATACTTATTTAAACCTAACTGAATCCCATCTTGGTAGTCAATCCTAACAAGTAACTGAGATTTCCGTGAACTCGTTTTACAGTCAAACTAAGTGAAGCGTATCCCTCAGAATCACATTAATGATTTGATTATTTGAATATTGAACCCGCGAATCGTTTCAGGAGCGCAATAATGAATTGAATATTTGAACATGGAACCCGCTAACCGTTTCAAGAATGCAATAATGGATTGATTATTTCAATATTGAACCCGATAGCCCTATTTGTTTTGAAAATATGGCGTTCCATCACCGCCAAAATTCAAACTCAGCTCTTTATCCACACATATCATCATTCACTGGCAACATTCAAATATTCAATTGAAACATTCAACCTTCCACTACAACATTCATGTCACGCGTTTAAAGTACACTCACAACATTTAAACATACACAACAAACATTCAATCAATCAAGTGAAACATTCAAAGTAGGTATGCAAAATCCACTTACAACATTTGGACATGCAATTTAAACAGTGGTTATTCAATTCCAACTTTCATTTCGGACATTCGACTTTCAATTCGACAGTCCATTCAAACATTCGATTATTCAATTTGAACATTCAATTTGAATCTTCAATTCAAACATTCGATTTTTCAATTCAAACATTCAATTCAAACGTTCAATCTAAACATTCAATTCCAACATTCAATTGCAACATTCAATTCAAACATTCGAGTATTCAATTCGAACATTCAATCCAAACATTCAATGATTCCAACGTTCAATCCAAACCGTTGTAACATCGTTCCCAGTGCCATCCGACTAACATCCGGGTGTTACGAAAACGAAGACCCTCGAAAACGAAGACTCGCTTAAGACCTAAGACACAGTGTTGAAGAGACCTTGTAAACAGAAAACCGTAGAAATTACAAGTTAAACACACACATTAAACAGCAACAACGCTTAGTGATATAATACATTACATTTCACGCGTCTCTTCCCATTATTATACTGCCAGTACTACTGGCCCGTCTTGTCTGTTCTGTTTCACTGTGCGAGCCGATTTGCTGTTAATATTCTCGAGGGTTTCTTCGGGTAAACTTCCCACACATATTATTCTAGAACAGAATAAGGCGTCTTCGTTTTCGTAGTACGAAAACGAAGACCCTTTATGAAAAGCAAAAAATCCTTTGAAAGTACGATTGTAGACGTACCCTGAGCACTAGCAATTGTTATTTCAGCTTTTGATTTGTTAAGACAGTTCGCGCGTGGTTTTTCTTGTTCTTTCTTCAGCCACCACTGCTTTCGGCTCTTGGATTTGTTTTTCTATGCAATGAGTCTAAATTTGGAACAGACATCCCCATCGAAGGAGTGATCGGAATATTTTAGGGCCTTACTAAGTTAAGCAGGCTTTATTCGGGCTTTTAAAAAAGGGTCTTCGTTTTCGTACCACAAACACGAAGACCCTGCATTAGCCAAACGAATTGCTTACTGTTATTCTGTCACGCAATGCCAACTATAAATCAATGGCGGCTAGCGTTCAAATTCTGCCTGCTTTTCCAGAATAATAATATGTGTGGTAAGTTTACCCAAGGAAACCCTCGAGAATATCAACACCAAATTGGCTCGCATAGTGAAACAGAACAGACAAGACGGGCCAGTAGTACTGGCAGTATAATAATGGGAAGAGACGCGTGAAATGTAATATTTTACTAAGCGTTGTTGCTGTTTAATGTGTGTTTAACTTGTAATTTCTACGGTTTTCTGTTTACAAGGTCTTTTCAACACTGGGTCTTGGGTCTTCGTTTTCGAGGGTCTTCGTTTTCGTAACACCCGGATGTTGGTCGGATGGCACTGGGAACGATGTTACGACGGTTTGGATTGAATGTTTGGATTGAATGTTCGAATTGAATAATCGAATGTTTGAATTGAATGTTGCAATTGAATGTTTGGATTGAATGTTCGAATTGAATGTTTAGATTGAACGTTTGAATTGAATCTTTGAATTGAATGTTTGAATTGAAAAATCGAATGTTTGAATTGTAAAATCGAATGTTTGAATCGAATGTTCGAATTGAAGGTTCAAATTGAATGTTCAAATTGAATAATCGAATGTTTGAATGGACTGTCGAATTGAAAGTCGAATGTCCGAAACGAAAGTTGGAATTGAATAACCGCTTGTTTAAATTGCATGTCCAAATGTTGTAAGTGGATTTTGCATGCCTACTTTGAATGTTTCACTTGATTGATTGAATGTTTGTTGTGTATGTTTAAATGTTGTGAGTGTATGTTTAAATGTTGTGAGTGTATTTTAAACGCAAGACAAGAATGTTGTAGTGGAGGGTTGAATGTTTCAATTGAATATTTGAATGTTGCCAGTGACTGATGATATGCGCGGATAAAGAGCTAAGTTTGAATTTTGGCGGTGATGGGAACGCCATTTGAAAAGGCGCGGACCATTGTTCAAATCAGAAGTCCATTTCTGATTGGATTATGCGAACACGTGATGATGTATCGGAACCATTTCAACATGGCGTCAGACATGGCGGGAAAGGTGAGTTCGAGTGTTGTGTAGAACTTCTTGTCAATGTTGTAAATGGAATGTTATCGAGAGATTTTTTCGCCTATTTACATCTTAACGAACTTGTAGAAATTCTTGTGTGTATTCATGGTCGAAAAAAATATTACGGGCGAAGCCATCGCAAGACTTTTTTTATTTCTCTAATATTTGCGATCGACTGTTTTCGCAGTGTTTTTACAGTGCAGTTTGTTCATTTTCAGGATTCCTCGTCAAATAGAACAATCTTATTGGACTTCAGAAATGGACTTCTAATTTGAACAATGATCCGCGCCTTTTCAAAGCGGATACGGCTATCGGGTTCAATATTCAAGTCAATCCATTATTGCATTCGTGAAACGGCTAGGGGGTTCAATAACCAAATAATTAATTTATCATTGCATTCTTGAAACGACTGGCAAGTTCAGTATCCGAATGATCAATTCATTAATGTAATCTTGAGGGGTACGCTTCACTTAGTTTGACTGTAATATGAGATGGGCTTACACTACATAGAGCAGATTTGTCTCTGGATTTTGAGCGGTCCGAGAAATCTTGGTACCGAATTCGTTTTGCTTCTACGCACTAGTCAATGAGTCCATAACGGTGTACGGCTTATTATTGGTCACCTCTCCCGCGAATTTCAATTGAGCTGACATCCTAGACAAACTGAAAACAAGGTGACGTCTAGTTGACAATTAGGTTATGAGTTCGAAATTTCTATCTCATGATAAGTGATGAGGGCGACGCACGAACTGATTAATCCCCACGAATAGAAAGCGAGACAGAATAATTTCATTGTTTCGTATAAATCTTAAAATCGTTCAAAACTTAAAGAAAAAAACAGGTTTACCTTTTTACTGCATTCTGTTTACAACCGCAACGGTTAGGCCACTCACTTTAATCACTATCTATCACTGAACAGACAGCGAATAATGTAACCAATCAGATGGCAGCATTTTGTAATACAACTGAAGTAAATTTATATCAGTTACCATCGCTGTTTATCATTGAATCACGCGGTCTTTTTCAAAGGTAATGGCAAACTAGCGGCTCAAAATAAATCTTTCATTTATTTTTTCAGTTATATACAATTATTTAAGAGAGAACTTTCCAATTCATTTTAGGTACACTATTTACAACTACAACACATATCGTGATTCCCAGAAACGGTCTTGTATTCTTACACTATGCGGTACATTTTTTATGCGTTTATGCATTTTTTATGCATTTTTTATGCGTTTTATGCGTTAACATTTCTTACTAGAATTAAAACTGGTAAGACAACATAAATCTTTAAAAGGAAGTACCAGATCCCCAGAAAATAGTTTTTACGTCTAAAATTAGGGACCTTAAGCAACCAGGACGGCGACGGCAACGAGGACGTAGAAAAACAAGAGATCTAATTCGCAGAACAATAGCTCAGCACGTGCATTTTGAAACTTTGTACATTTCTTAGCCGTCCTATGCAAAACAACAACGTGAAATCGCCAAAATTTGCGTCATCTGCGAGCCGAAACCACGACGGCAAATATTTTAATTTCCAGTTGAAACTCAACGCTACTTTTATACGTCATACTGAAGTTGAGCTGTGGCGCCGTATGAGACAATAAGCTCATGCAGCTATTTTTGAAATTCTAACTAAGAGTAGAAATTCATTTTTAATCGAAGTCTTCCTTGGCGTTGCCGTCCTGACTGCTTAAGGTCCCTATTATATATTCAAAACTCATATACCTAAACACCATGTTACGGTAAACTTTCACCACTTTCACCGTTATTGCTGTCAGAGTTTTCTGTATTTTTTTTTCGGTTTGATTTACTGTTGTTTTGCATAACTGCGTTTTTCTCTCTTTTTGTCAGCGATAACTCCGTGACACCCACTCTTAAAATACAGAGTCATTTAAAAGATAAAAGTACATAAAAATATTTTAAAGCCGTATTTACAATGCAAATGTCTCGTCCACTATCGATGTCTGAGAAAGTCAATCGCAGTACTTTAGAGAAACTTTTAAAATAGAGTAATCTTAAATGATGCCCATTCATTTATAGCACATCGTCTACATAAACGTAGCTCCCAGAGAAGGATGTTCATGTCAGAAATTTAATTTCATATGTTGCGGAAAATAATATACAATAATAAGCACTAGAACATAAGAAATTTACTTCCCATAAATGGCGTTCCGCAGCATTCTCTAGGACAACTAAAATCAAAGAAAGCACCCTTAACAACAACATTGATGTCCTCGAAGCCCGCACTGAAACTCAATCTTCTTCGTATACCGCGGAGTGCTCTTGTAAAGATTTCTTTTCCAGTCTTTCAATGGCAAGCTTGGCAGCTGTAGCTTTAGCTATCTTCATGTTCGTTCCCTTTCCATTGAACTCTCCCCAGTGCACTCTCAGAGTACACTGGATCTTCCCATCATCAAGGGTCTTCGCTTTCCTGGAGAAAACAGACACATGAACATCAGAATAACCTATAGTGTGATAGCTAGTAGACAAGGCTTCTCTTACTCGCTCTAAACGCGTGAGATATAAGAAGCATGGCGTAACGTAAACCACATGTGGCCACTCTCGGGTGCGAATTGTAATTTGCGGTTTTCTAAGCTTTACTGACTGGTGTGCAGATCTTAAGCGCACGAGTGAACTTTTTCGTGGGAGTTATTGAGATTATGCGATCTGGCAAATTTTACCGCACCGCTACCACATTTCTGTGTAATCTTCCTCAACATCTCCAAATGTCGAGAGAAAATTTTGACAATTTCTTGTTCCACCACACTACTTTTCACCCTTCGTTCACGCCGAATAGTTTTATTTTCCGTCATTTCAAGGTAATTCTGACACTGTACACGTGCACGGGCCCTTGATTTTGGAAAGGTCTGCCACACTAGGCCACACCTTTACGAACTACTTTTTTTTAGAACTGCTCACACTATTTATAAATATCGCTCTTGGAAAGAATGTAGTCTATTACGCACTACAATTATTTTCATCTTTAGCTCAGTCAACCAGAGACGTATACAATGAGAGTCAACCAACTATCAAATATTTTAAACTTGAACTTCAAACTCACCCAAAGTCGGCCCTCTCGTCTTCCTCGTAGACATGTCTGATGGGATTTCGCGGTATATTCACCGAGTAATGATCTGAATCGAAAACATCAAATTAATCAATTTTTTTAGTGTTCTTTTTTTTCTCTAGGTTGGCTATCAAACAGCGTTCCTTTACATTTTTGATAGCCTGGGCTGAATGCTTTAACTCGATGTTGAAGAAGGCTTTCGTTGACTCATCCTAACTCATTTGTCAACTTATAGCGAGAAAAAGTTCTGAGTTCTTTACTGGCAGGGTTTTTCCCAAGTAGGGTCCTCGTAATGATAAGTGTAAGACTCTTGTTACTCTCCCAACTCTACCCTCGCGGGTGAAGATGGCAAACTTACCGATGTAGGGTTTCATCATGCGGTAGTACACGCCCCACGTTTTAGTCAAATCCATACCGCTGTCCAAAAATATCGCGCCTGCTACTGATTCAAATATGTCACCAAGAACTTTAGGCGCCTCGATTCCTTCTTCTTCTTCTTCAGACACGATAATAAATGGGTCAGCAGTGACCTGATAAATGAATGATACTCTTAAGAAATCAACTGAAAATGATAATTTGGCGGAGAAAATAATCTTTAACCCTATGGTCCCTGAGAGTAATTATCATCTAACGTCTTCTTACAATATCACCCTGATTTACAGGTTAGGGTCACGAGAATACAGGAATGATCACCAACCACAGAGGCAAATTCTCCTTGTAAGCAACTTAGGAAATATATTAAGAATAGTATGGAAAGTAAACAAACTGATGTTAGGGTGTAAACGGTTGCAGAATGAAGTTCACCCTACCGTTTGAGGGCGATTGTGTTTCCTCTCTTCTGCCTCATCTTCCACTCTATCAATAAAGTTCTTCACAGTTTGGAACCACTTGGGAGACATATGCTTGAGAAACTTGTGGTAATCATGTTCCACGGCAAGGGTGGCAAAGATGTTATTGTTCACCAAGGCCTGTCGAATATCAGTCAGTTGTCCGGGTGACAAGTTGACACGACGGAAGTACAAATGTTGCGTGACCAAAAAGTCAAGCAAAGCATCGCCAAGGAACTCGAGTCGTTCATAACTTGGTGTGACACGGTTTTCGTGGTACGACGCGTGAGTTAGAGCTTCTACCAAATACAACTTTTGTTGAAAATTGTACGAGATTGCTTTATTTTCAAAGTTTTCCAGGCCAGAAGTGAGACGGGAAACCATATCTCCTTTACCTTGCGTTGCTGTTACATTTGTCTGATCCGGCCAAAATCTGGCATAGCAACCCGATTTGCTATTCTCTGCCAACGAATCAATGCCGTCGTCGGAATCAACTTCAGGTAAAATTTTTAGCCCTAGAAACTTCATGAATCGCAGTGCACCAAGATAACCACAGGAAATTAGATACGCTCCGATCAGTCCTTCGACGCTGTCTGCTACGGACTTGTCCGCTATCATTTGCGTGTTACATTTCTGGCGCAAATTCTCTGTAGTAGTAAGTTTTCTCTTCTTTCCACTCTCACAAGTCTCATCAACTTCCATTGCCTCGACCGTGTCCCCGCTGTCAACTTCCATGGCTGAGCTACCTGTGGTGCGATTTGGTGGTACGTCGCCAAACTGACATCCCGTTGGACACCAAACGTCGCGAGCCAACTGCGTGCTCTGAAGATACTCGCCCAAAGATTTCTTAGCGGCTGCTCGGTACAACGCTAAATTACTGATCTGGTTTGTCTTACGCCGGGTCAGCTTACCTTCGTCTTTATCGCTGTACGTGCAGAAGAGATGAAGGGACACGGCCAGCTTCAGAAATGAGTCTCCCAGCATCTCTAGCCTCTCCAGATTAAACGCATCTCCGCTATGGGTGGTGGTAACTGCTTGAAGAACAAGAAAGGAGTCGGGGTGTTTAGCACATGATGAACTGGAACAGAACATCGACCTGATGTCAGAGAAAAGCGCATCATCGTCGTTTACAAAGTCCAGAGCATTGTCTTCAACTTCCATGGACATTTCTCTTGAGCCTTGTTCAGCTTCAATGGGAGAGAGAATTGATTCATCTGTTGGGTCGCTTACACCAGCAACCATGGCCTTGAGATCGGCAACGAGAAGGAGGGAGGTGACACGCTGAAGAACTGATGGTAGAATCTGTGACACGCTAAGAAGAGAAGCTCGAATGGGAATCTGGTTACACAATTCTGGAACAAGACAAATCACTCGGCGCTTGTTTTTTGTTTTTACTTTTCGGTCCACCAGAAAATTCAGTCTACCGGATAACTCTTTCACTTCAACGAGAGGTTGATTCTTGTTCGCAATGCGTCCCATTTTTCCGTATTTAAGGCGAAAATATTCTTCATAAGTGTCGCTCAGCGACTTTTCCGGGAAGGGAGACATCGGATTCAGATCGCCACGAATATTCAAAACAGCGTACTTTTGTGGAGATTCAACATAGTTTTTGGTTACCAGTGCGTCTACGAAGATAGGCACATTTCCACGGCTTTGTTTGCGTGCGCGCAAAAGTTCCTCTTTCATGTGATCAAAGTCAACACTCCTTCCAGAAGCCCTCAACATAACAATGAAGTAACCATCCCTACTTTCTGGTGTGAATTCCACGGGAGAGCGCAGAACGTGACGGAAGAGAAAGAGATGAAACTCGCGAAGAACGTCCAAGTCTTGTTTGGTGTTGTTTGTACGCAAAGGAGATCTGTGACATCGCAAGGATACCGTGACTTCGCCATAGTTAGGATAAAGTTTGAACGACCGTATCTGAGGAGTGAAAAAAATTGCATTGTAAGATGCAGGGGAACAACTGTAGTTTATTAGCAGTGGAACCTTACAACTGCAATTTAACGAAGGGCTGAATGTGTACTCAGTTTTACGGGTCTGCCACGCAAACTAACTGCTTGTTACTACGCACTCTCAGTGGCCAACATAGCAGGAATCGTTGCTGTTTGAAACTGCGCAGTCCGTGATATTGGTTTTGGTAAAGTGGTATACGCTGCCATTGTGAACCAGTCAGAACAAGGGCATCTCTACAATCATTTAAATGATAGAGCGATTTTCGATTAAATGTCGTAAAACTAATACAAAAAAAGTAATCCTGACGGGTAATCGAATAAAAAGAGGAAAATACCATTAAGAGCAAGAGAATATTCTCTTGTTTAAGAGCCAATAAGAACTCAAAGGATAAAAAAACAAACCGCCTAAAGCGCGGGAAAACGCGGGTAACCAAGTCATGACTGGTTTCAGTTTTGAAGCTGATTGGTTGAAAGACTGGCGCACGTTTTCTTAACCAATCACACTGCGAAGTAAAGAAATACGATCTCGGGTTACTTTCGACAATGGATTGAAAATTGCTCTAATGTACGGAATTCGCCGGTTAGCTTATAGCAAATGAAGTATTATTAATCAAGTACTAACCCAAGGAACCCTTTTATTTGTCAGCATTCCAAATGTGCAAGTTTTACCGGGAAACAGTCGCTCACTTATAACGAACTCTTGTGGCTGGGTAAGTTTAGTAACTTGTATGGTGATGGTCGTGAGGAACTGGGGCTGACCATCTTGTACCAAGCTACCAACAAATACTTCAGGAACCTGGACAAGAACAAAACATCACGTAAAGAAAGTATAGTGTAAATATTCGTCAAGAACGTGAAGCGAAGGAGAAACCTAGATTCAAAGTGAGGATTCAAAGTCGAATGCTTTACAACCAGGGCTACAGAAAATAAGCTGTATACCTAAGGCCAGTCCCTCTGATATCTTTGGAGTAACTGGTGTGCAATGTTATGTGTTTAAATGGCTGTGTCTCACAAGGACTGGGAACTACCGAATTCACGAATTTGATTGGCTGAAATCAATATTGAAAGCGGTCTAGATTTTCCCATCTAGACCGGTATCTAGACCGGTCTAGAAAAAAAAGGTACAAAGAATATAAAAAATTGGCATATAGACACAGCCATACAATAAACATCTTATTAACCGAGCTAAATCGGTGTGTATGGGAGAATCTTGACCTCGGTCGCTGGTACAGACCGAACGCACTGTACTGGCGACCTCAGTCAAGATTCTCCGATACAGACCTCCCGATCGGTCAATAAGAACTAATTATTGACTGAGTTGAAAGGCCAAACGGGAATCGAGCGCAGCGAAGTCCTTAAGTCATGACCTAGATCCATACTTTTTCCCGTTCGGCCCAACCTGAATCAGTCGATAAACATTTCATTAAATGACCGCCGCTCTCACTGCTACTTTCTCTTTTATTTCATCTTGCATCTCGCGAGGCCGCACGCATGGCCTTAGGGATTTTCCCGCCCTGCTCGCGAGGTTACGCACGGTGTTACAGTGTACAGCGGTTTTTTTCTGACGTTTCCCTTTGAATTTTTTCGCGGGAAGTTGGCGCGCAGTCGACCAGAATCGATCCTTTTGTGCATACCCGACGTTTGACTGCTGTGTTAGCCGATTATTTGTTAAAAAAATTATTATTCAGGGACTGGCACACCTCTGAGTTGACTGGTCAAATGTATGCATAGACATCGTCCGCGCTTTTGTTAACAATATAATGATTTAGAGTGAATCACAGGCTAAAATTGTGAAATTCAACTGCTTACCTTTCTCTTATATCTTCGTCTTCTCTTCTTTGTTCCAGCTTTTGGTTTTCCGCCTGACTCAGCTGCTGCATTTTCTTCCAACTCACTTTCCTCGTCAGATAGAGTCCGCTTTGGTAACAAGTCATCATCGAGCTCACCAATCTTGTGAAGCATTTTGCAGGCTTTGAGCGCAGCAGCCATCTTGGCTTGATTCTTACTCAGCATTGGTTCACCCTATTGAAATACAGAAAGCAGTCATACAAATGTAAGTGACCACGAGTGCAGTGCAATTTGGGCTGAAATCATACGCGTGATTTCAAAATCGAACGAGTGCGTAGCGCGAGTTCGATTTCGATGCGATGGAATCGCCATTCGCTCTGACGAAGGGCTAACGCTCGAAACGTCAGCTTTTAAACTCTTTACGGTGGCCAATTTACAATTTCAACTTAGTTGATATTACCAAATTCTCGTTTTAAACTACTGTGCTTTTCCTGGTAACTCAGCTCAGAGAGTTAGAGCAGTTTTGGATTGAGCATCATGGAACCCAGACCAATGTAGATGAGAAGAAATTTCAGAGCAGAGGGTAACATTATCACTACCTGATGAGAACTACAGTCTGTGAAAACAAGCAAATTGTTGTGGCAAGGCTTTTATTTTTAATTCAGAAAAGGCAAATCTTCCTGACTCACTATTATGTCTTCACGCAGTTGACAGTTTATTGGCAGTGTTAGTTTACACCAGTAAATGTCTTTCCCAATTTCTTCAACCTTGTAAACAGGCCTGGGCGCTGTAAACCGGTCTCTTGGAAGCTTTGAACAGTACCTGAAAAGACAAAAGTAAAAACATCGATATAATTCCAGTTTTTCAATGCTTATAACAAGTTTTTAGTCATCTCTGTACTAAGTATAAGAATATTCAACACTCCTGAGTTAAAATTTAAAAGAGCATGACTTTTATGTAAATGTATTATGAGAACTTTTAAAGAGGCAGTGTTCTCTTAATTCTAAGCTTGACGGGTTAAAGAAATCAACCAGTACAGTAATTCCAAGTGATGAATTCTTAGTAATGGTACTACAAACGGTAAATTTTACCACTTATTGCCTTAAAAGGAGAACCCTGCTAAGGTGTCAACAAACATATCAGTTTTTAGGTGATCTTGAGTTTTTTCGGGAAGCAAGCAAACTGCTCTGCAACACAATAGGAACCGAAGTTTGCTACCCCATCAAGGCTGAAGGGAGCCCAGTGCTCTGAAACTGTGAAATCCAGGGTGCCCAGCATATGCTTTTTATGAAAAAACTAAGATTCCTGAGTTTCCCAAGTGCAAAAGTAAGGTGCCAGTGGGCACTCGGCACTGTTAGACCACAGCCCTGCCCCATAAATAACAGGCCTTCCTGTTTTTTACAACCACATCGTCCAATAATAGACAAGTACATCACAATTCAAAGTTGACCCTTTATACCCCAACATCAGTATGCATATTCTCCTTACCGTTCTCTATACATTTCCTAAGGAGCTGACAAGGAGAATTTGCTTTACAATCAACAGCTTCTGTAGTTGATGATCATTTCCATTATTCTTTTGACCTTAATGTGATTTTGGGCTGATGCCGTATGGAGAAATTAGAAGCTAGTCACTTAGGGGTTAATGGGGTTAATGAATTCCTTGCACTTACATGGAAAGTAAAGAAACGCTACTGCTCATGGTTACTCTGGCTCCCTTTCCATTGCGTGGTATGTATGGAGGCAATGGATCTGTGTCTACTGATTCATTACACTCCTCTTCTGTTGGCTCCAACCGACCATGGCACCTCTCCAATAAGATTTCCTCAATTGCACGCAGCATCTGGGGAATGAATCGTTTTTAATAAGCTCCCTAAGAATGAATATTTTATAAAAGGTTCTCACTCAGGTTGTGGAGCACAGGACTGTTGTGCAAGAGGTCGAAGGTTCAAACCTCAAGGTTCAAGACTAGACCAACACTCAGGGTCCTAACATAACTTAGGAGCCTGATGATGTGCTGCCTTATGCTTTGACATCTGGAAAATTAATGGTTAGACAAACCTACTCTTTTCAGATAAGGACGAAAACCATAGGACTTCTCTCCTGCATCTTTACTGTATATGTCAGCAGGGAGTGTTAAAGAACCTACAGACTTTTGACGTGTATGGAATGCAGCTCCCAAAGTTGTGGTCTGGCCTTGTTATTGTTTATTCAGGCCTCCATTTAAACCAGCTTTAAAGCTGAACTGGACCAGCCTGTCTAAATATTGCAAATAAATGAATGAATAATAATTTCACCAAAGGTTAAAATTTAACCTTATGGAAATGTCAATGACCATCAACAGAAAAGGCATGGGTTTTTACTGACTTTACTACTTAAAATACCATACCTCCAATTCATTTCTTTTTTCCACTTGCTCAATTTCATCTACCAGCATGTAGTACCTGGAACCTTTAGCACGAGCTCTGCCCTTGGACTGTACATAGGAACGATAGTTCTTTGGGAAATCGAACCTGCAGACTACATTACATTTGGGGATGTCTAATCCTTCCTCAACAACAGAGGTGGCTATCAGCACATTGAATTCATGTCTTTTCTTGTCATTTCTGAACCTCCGCAGCACTTCTTCCTGTTTCTTAAAATTCATCTCAGTGTTACTGGAGTAGTTGACTCTTGCACCTGTGCCGTGACCAATCACAAAATTACTTTTGATGAAAGAGAGCTCACGGTCAAGTTTGGCAGCCATGTTAAGCTGTTGGCTGAGGATTAGTGCCGTGTATCGTCTCTCAACAAACACAATGGCACAGAGTGTCTTCTCCTTGTCAGATGCTGAAAAATAACCAAAGTGAGAATCACCAAGTTGTTTTACAGAGTGGCATGGCAGATGTCACTCTTGACCTTTGAATTCACTAAACAGATTTCAAGAAAAAGCTAATTTAAAAGCTGGTTTCTGAGTGTGTGGGGATCAAGAAAAAAAATGTATAAACCTGGTTGTTCATTATAATGATTATTATAATAACGGTATTAAGCAATTGGCTAAATCTTCCCAAGGTGAAGCTGGCTAGCAGATAGTCATGTTTGGTCATTTTTCCCTGGTGATTTGTTCGTCAACCAAAAGCTGTTTCTTGATTGAATGAGGAGATAGCTACAAAAATTTAAAATTTCCTCTCAACTTTATTTCTCTGAAACATTATTACAGTTTATATTATCATCATTATCATTTTCACTAGAATTACTGTAATTGGTTTCATTATTACTGTTGTTACTATTGATGTTATGCCATTGCTATTTGAGAGGATTCCACTTAACTGCTTGCTGCTAGTAGTGAACCAAAAGAAATTTCTCTTCACAATAACAATTGAATTCAAAATATAAAGGAGCTGAAAAGAGAGATGTTTTGAGATTTCACACAAAGTCTCAGCGTTAAATTTTAGGAAGGTCTTGGCACAATCACGAGAACTGAAATTGAGATCTTAGTAGACAGGGTCAAATCCGAATGAGAAATGTCAAAATATTCCATTTTGCTGATCTTCTGTCTTTGTTTACACTAAGGATATAAAACTTCAGTTTCATAAAAGTAAAGTACTGTTAGTCAACAGAGTATTCCTTACCTTCATACTGTTGTGAATCAGCAAACTCCCTGAAAACATTCAAAAGCTCCTGAAGTTTTGGCATGAAATAACAATGTCCACTGTCTTCAGAGCCATCACTTTCAGTAAAATTACAGTAAATGCCTCGTAGTTGA
The DNA here is from genome assembly GCF_964205215.1 of Stylophora pistillata. Classification (NCBI taxonomy): domain Eukaryota; kingdom Metazoa; phylum Cnidaria; class Anthozoa; order Scleractinia; family Pocilloporidae; genus Stylophora; species Stylophora pistillata. The sequence goes on along the minus strand of NC_142524.1, from coordinate 8,922,183 downwards.
CGCAGCTGGGTGGCACTAAACTCGCAAAACATTCGTCCTTCTTTGCTGCTTTGAACCCTACATGCTCTGTCTAAAAGAAAAGACTCAGGTTTTAAAGTACATTCTATTCCAGTTGATCAAAGGAACCTCAATGCCATGGTTAATTTTACCTTAATTGGAATAGTTTAGTCTTGGTATACTTTGAATTTTTTTTAATCAATGTTTAAGAAATATCTGTTTATGGAGGGCTAATTCTTTGACCTTCGATGTGGTTGGCATCCAATTTCTCCCTCCAACATCACCCACTGAATCAATCATTTAGTTTCCAAGAATAATAAACGAAATGATCACCAACTAAAAAAGGCTCTTGATTGTTAAATAAGTTCTCCTTGTCAGCACCTCAGGAAATATATAAACAACAGTATGGAGAATATATATGTAATTTGATGTTAAGGTGGAAAGAGTAAAAGCAAAATTAAAAAAAAAAATCCTATACTGTCAAAAATTTTGGAAGCAGAGGTATGGGATTGTTTCCTATTTTTTGGAAACTAATATTTGGTTTATGTTGACCTTACTATGATTTTTAAAAATCTTGAACTTGGGGCACAGCCCAGGGGGTCAGGGTACTCCATTATTTGGGTTATAATGGAAATGAATAAAGGCTGATTTTCTGCCTTTAAAAGCACACACAACCCCCAATCCCTCTATTCGCTCCGGCAAAGGGCTAACGCTCGAAATGTCAGCTTCTGTAATCATTACGGTGGCCAATTTACCATTTCAACTTTGTTGATATATCCAAATTATAATGGAAATGGGCTGCTAGACAGGGTATGGTCATTTGGCCTGGCTGTCCTGAACATGGTATGCAAGTTTATTCGCTTCTGTCCTTAACAGGGTCAGAACCTGTTGTCAACAGGGTATGGTATTACACGCCAAGAGACCTTAACCGGTCATTACTTAGTTCTTATTAACCGAGTGGGAGGTCCGTATGGGAGAATCTTGACTGAGGTCACCAGTACAGACCAAACGCAGTGAGGTCTGAACCAGCGACCGAGGTCAAGATTCTCCCATACAGACTAACCTAGCTCGGTTAATATGTTTATTATATGGCTGTGTCTTATATGCCAATTTTTTATATTCTGTGTACCTTTTTTTTTAGACGGTCTAGATGCCAGTCTAGATGGGAAAATCTAGACCGCTTTCAATATTAATTTCAGCCAATCAAATTCATGAATTTGGTAGTTCCCAGTCCTTGTGCGACACAGCTATATAATAAAAGGTCATCAATCAACATCAGATCATTTTCTGAACGAGAATGCTGTTTTTGTCTGTACCCTTCAATTTTAATTATTTTTCTGTTTATCAGTAATTATAGCAAGTGAACATTGACAGAATAGATTGTATCAGTAGGTCTAGTTTCTTTGTAATGGATAACATGGTGATAGAAACAATAAATAACTAGGGAGTGTGTATTTTGTCTCTTTGTCCTGGAAAGGGTCTTAAAAATAGAGGGTGTTGTCCTACACGGGGTAGAGTTTTTGAGTATTTTTGTCCTACACAGTCAGGATTTCAAACGCTTGGCAGCACCTTCACACCTACAGATGGGTCAAGTACCTCCCCCCCGCAGGTGGGGGGGCACAGTCACAATGATCTCTAGAACTGAAACTGTACCATACCTAGATCATCAATTAAGTATTGTGCCACTCTGAATGCAGCCCAAGGCCCCAGTTCATCCAACGTCTCTTTACATTCCCTCAGAGCGAACTTAGCATACCAGTGTGCATTCTCATTCTCTCGCCGACTCACCCGACAGTTGCAGAGAAAACTAATTCCTGGTTTTAAGACATCTGACAGGATTTGAATCAGAGTTTTCACATTTTCGTCAGTACTCTGGTTTGGGTAAACAAGAATCAGTTCCTCGGGTTTAGCAGCATATCTTACCACGTCTTCATCTTGACTTGTTTCGCAAGTAGATCTTAAGGTGCGTTCCAGCTCTACGATTTCTGATTCAATTCTATACGGCTTTACTTTTCCATTAACTATCGAGGCAGTTAAACCCATAACTTTGGGTAATCGGCGCTCTGGGCAGTCGCTGAAGCACTGCATTATCTGCCTGTAAGGATCATTCTTCTTAGCATGGTGGCATTCGTCAAAGATCAAAAGATTCACTTGTGAAAGAAGTATATAGCTATGTAACAGCAAGTCGAGAAATATTTGAGCTGTCATGACCAGAACATTGCATGTGTTGAACTCCTTTTCCCAAATTGGCTTGTCCCAGAAATCTACTCCCATTTCTCCAACGTAATGCTTGACTTTCAAGTCTGTATGTTTAGCGATCGCTTTTGCTTGTTGACTAGCGAGTGGAACTGAAAAAAAAAAAAAAAAAAAAAAAAAAAAAAACAGAAAGAAGATGTGGGATACAAAAGAAGCAGATTTCCTATAGACCCTCTAGCTCCTCGCGATTAAAAAATTTAAACCACATTCTTGATCTTATATTTTAGTTTCCGGCAACGAAAGTTGCAATATTTCATAATCCGGCAGAAAGAAGGAATGATCTTCGATCATTTGTTCTGTTTCTCTCGAATTGTATTTAAACGTGCGAAGGTCTTTTGAAAGAACCGCCACAGTACCCCTCTCCGTTATCCTGACTCGACCCCACGCCAAGATATCGTACCCCCTCCCCAAGATATCGTACCTCCCTCCCCCTCCCCCCGATCTCATAAGAACTACTCGTACATACCTGTATTTACAAGGAAGAAAGTTCTTCGCCCGCCATCTTTATAGTTTCCTCTTACTTCATGAGCGAGTTCTTTTATAAGCATGACACTTATAAACGTTTTACCAGTTCCGGTGCCCAAACATACGATGGTGTTCCTTTCCTTCGCGCGTTCTAGGAGCTCCACTTGGTACGGCCGAGCTGAAAAATTTCCTTCGGCTTCTCCCTTTGTTTCACTTTCGGAAGCCTTTTCCATGGTGTCACTTATTGTAAATTTGAAATAAGAGAAAGCGCTAGTCTCATTATGCAGCCCTACATTGGAAATCCTTTCACGATGAGGGGCGCTTCAGATCAACAAGGAATTACCTCAGATACGGTAGGTCAGCAAGGAAATAATGAAAATTAAACAGTAATCGAATCAGGGATCAACAATCGATCGCTTCTGATCATGAAAATGCTTTCTTTAAGCTGATAATTCCTCCACCAAAGCTCAAAATTTTCTTCGACGGTAGATTATTCCTAAATAGCCGAAGGCAAGGACTATATCTAAATGCTTCGCTAAGCAAAATCAATACCATGACATCACTATGTTTTCCGAGAAAGTACCTAACGTCGACTTCCGGGAAAACTTTGAATACGTCAAAACAAAAGAAAACAGGAAATACAAAAGGTATGTAAATAATCCACGTGACTCACTCTGGTTCGTAACACTTCTATCAAGCGCGCTAAAAGAAAGTTGTGGCGCGTTTGAATAAGGAACTCAACCAGGACCCAACCATGCATACTCAATAAATTACTCATTTAAAGAATCTCTGATTTTGTAATGAAAGTTAAACAATTCTATTGTCGATGCCAGTCACCAAGATTACTCAGATAAGAAGAAGATAGTATGTTTCAAGGAACAATTTTCAAAATCATAACATTTCTGAAGCAAGGAGGCGAAAGTTTGAAAGCATTACTACATTGTACTTGAATATATAATTTTCACAAACGGTATTTTTCACTGTATTCAGGTGCAAGTGCTAACGGGTGACCCGGTGCTTCTGCGAACACCTATTTACTCTGAATGGGTTACGCCAAAAGTTTGCCATTTGGAATCTGGAATCGATTCTCGCTGGTACAATATAACTTTCTTCTTATTTTTGCATCGTTACGAACTAATATATTTTGGCTTCTCTTCTAAGCCGAAGGTAGTTTAACACGGTACAAGAAGACTCTGAAAGTATTTTGAAATAGCTCTGTCATGACAACGGTGCATATTTAAGCTGGAGTTTTCTGCTCAGTTTAGACCCATTTCGGCGAATTCATTCTAAGCGCCACGGAAATTCTAAGAAAGGGATTGACGTCTGTGACTGGAGAGCCTTTGATATTGAACACCCAAAAGTGGACCGTCAAACAAGTTGTCGGTATTATGTGGTCGCCGAAAGGAATTTTTCAAACTCTGACGTTTCGAGCGGCTTTTGACATTCCTCCAATTCTTTTCTCTTAACAAAGATAATAGATGAAGAACTTATTTAAGCAATAGACCGTACTTTCTGTCAGTTTATAGGCGTAATAAATACACACGCGGAGAGAGCTGGGAGAACGGCTCTAAAAATTTGTAGATCAAGAGCCGGAGGCCAGGGATTTACAAACGTTTTGCTAAGCTACCTCAGTTATTTTATGAATTGCGTATAAATCACATCATACATCATTGCAAATTAGTCTAGTATCCATCCTTCCACAGCCAAGCGGTTTTCAGTTACAATAGACTATTTTCGCTGTATTAATATTCAAACTTGGCTTCGAGGCTCGGTGAATAACGAAAAAAAGAAAAAAAAAAAAAGAAAAAAAGAAAAACCACTTCGAAGTCGAGGGATGAATAATAATTTTTCTTTTATTCCTCCTAGCCTATAAATCATGTTAGAGTTTTGATATATCGAAAATGGCCATGGAAGGATTTGGGCACGAGATCACATACAAATATAAACGAATCTGTATTAGCGGTCACCCACGGGGAATGGCAGGGTGACCGCTAGTACAGGTTCCACAGAATAGACATGTTATAAAAGACGCCATTTTTATCCCATAACTGACCTCTATAGCTCTAATGTACAGAAAATTTGTTAGAAAATACTTCAAACCTTGATTCCGGGAGGTAATCATAGATTAAATCTTATTTGAAGGATTATTCTTAGTTTTATTTTGTGGGGTCCTGCTTTAAGTGACCGTCCAATTCGGGTGGAAGGTGATAGAAACAGGCCGTTGGGACTCAGTAAAGGGTAACCGCTTGTTAGAGGTAGCTAAAGGGAAAGCAACTAAGGGAAAAGAGAATTCGGGGTGGTGTAGGGGACTGGGGCACATATTGCGTAATTATGTAACCCGTGACAACGGAAGCACGTGCTTATTATTATTAAGAGCCTGCCCACCCTGTTTAGTTGTCAATTCGAATCCAATGAATGAGAGAGTTAGCTTGACCGTTATTGTGCGAAGACCTTGTGAATGTTGCGATTATTAAACACGTTAACATCAACTTTGTGACTCGTCTTGGATACTGTCTCCAGCGGGCGGAGGAGTCCAGCAAAATGCGCTTTACAAGTAACGAAGATAAGATATTTCCATATGGTTTATTCCACCCTCGTTAACTCTCTTTTTAAACCCCTCACGTAATCTTTCACAGAAGCCTTTTCGGGTTGAGGAGAGGGAGGCAAGAATAACTGACTGACTTCGAACCCAGCAGGAAATAAGTTAGAGCTAAGAATGGGACGTTTTCTCATCTCTCACAGGGAGAAAGTGAAATTGGATTAACAAAGTGTAAGACACTAATAGCCCCTATCAGACATCAGGAAAGATTCCAGTGCATTTTATTCTGATCACATTAGCAAGTGAGAACTAATCATATCAAGAAAACCAACGAGGACGACATTGCATCTATAAGACTGATAACCGGTATGCCTGATGCATCCCGCGAGCGAATGCGTTCGCTTTTGGACTCCTTACAATTGACCCCTGGCTTATTTTCGGTTATTATACAGTGTTATGACAACTGAAAGTAACGAGAAAAGCTTAATTTTGACACGCATTCACTCAGCCTCTCTTTACATTCAATCGCCCTTCTTGGCTGTGTGTGCGACTGATTTACGCATCGAGTTCCAGTTTCACGTTTATCGGCAAATGCTTTAAGTCGTGAATCACAAACTACAAGAAGAAGCGCACAAGCCACTAACCCTAACAAAGTAAACAACGAAACTGTACTTCGGATTAAAATCTTGCATAGTTATTGGCTTTGAAGTGATCATCTCTCAAACACTTGTATCGTTGTATATAGCCGGCTTAAAAACCTCCATTGCTTAAAACTTGTGTTTCGCCCTTTATTTCATCCTAAATGGAGACGTTTTCCACATCATGTTATTTCAGAGCTCTCTCAGGCTGCACAAACAAATTAATACCTGTTTTAATTGATAAAGAGAATTTACTGACTGAGAGCATCCTTCTCAACCCAGTTTTCAGTCTTTTCTACGGGCTGAAAAGCTTTGTATTAAAACTTCCGGGACCAATGTGTTGAAGATATTTCCTGTCTAATTACTATACAATAAAATTTCATAATATTTACGTGGAGGTAAGAGTATCTCTTTGCAATGCTTTGATTGTGTGTTTCCTTAAAGCCGAAATTCGAATAAAGTTTGCCCGGCTATCATTATATTTTGTTACAAAGTGGACCCGTGCGCGTACAGAAATGTAGGATTGTAAGACGGATAGGCAGAGGAAAATCTTCTCTAGAAAATAGGATCCATTTAATTCATAATGTAAACAAGGGGCAGCCAGTCTAAACAATTTCTTCCAAAACGGTTGTCTGAGGAGCCAATCATCACCCCACAAGGGGAGGTGGGGAAGAAGTGGGGAGGTCAGGAAAGCCATTCGTTCAACACTTTGGTTATTGAAAAATCTGTGTTTTCGAAAAGTTTGTTTTGTTCTTGTTTTTGCTTTTTTTGTTTCTCCTTGAAAAATACCTTTGATTTATTGTGACTGTCGTCGCAAACTTAGTATTTCACTGATGGTTTGAAAGTTTATTTAGCGGGTAATTAATATAACAGGGAAAGTTTGGACTGTCTGTGGTTGAAACCGCATTTCATTGAATTTAACTGATATAATTTTATTAAGAACTTAATTTGTCTGCGACTGAATCGTTTAGCAACATTATCTGCCGCACTGATCTGTCACCAGAAGGATTTTCTTACCTAAAATAATGCGTTTACTGCTGGAATGAAAATTCACAAAATGTATATGGATTTTAAAGGATCAAAATCTTAAGTCGCAGATTTTTTCCAGTGATCTTAAGTACAAAGTACTTGAAGGTACACGGAGCGAACAGCACTCCGCTGCAAACCTGTCACCGATTTTTCCGATTTTTTTTAATGTAAAAAAAGTATGTAACACTATCTCGAGAATTCTTGAAATGTCTCGTTTGAACGAAAAAATATAAGGTGACAACATCTCTTCTGTAAGTCCGGAAATGTTTAGAATTCGCCCAGGGGACCCTAATGGTAAGTTCATGTACCAACATTCGATGTCTCGACAGCCGGCGGCCTGTGGGAGTCGAACGTAATCCTAACCTTGGAAATCACGGGGTGAGCTTAACCTACTAAAGTCAATAAAATTATGTAATGCACTCTGAGTATCAAAGTCACCAGATCTTCATGCCAACAAGTGTCTGCAACGGTAAGCGTGCACTGCTTGTCTTATGCTTACTTCTACCAACAGTTTGTGATAGCATACCGTATACATTCTGCAAATTAATCCAATTTCATTGAAAGCACCTGTCCTTTTGAGACGAAGGTTCGTATTTCCAATATCGCTCTTGAAAGGCATTTTCAGTTAATCTACGCCGACACTTTACAGAGACTGTGTACAATCATCATCCGAGAACGAAGACTGAAAGCGTTTTACCTCTTCTGACTTTTCCGGCGACCATGAAACATTGGCTGAGGAGAAATCATCCATGCAACTTTTTCAATCTTCAAGTAAGTTACCATTGTATTTTTCTTAACTGATTTTCGTCTAATATTTCTTGCACAGGCACATTAATTAACGTCACCCTGACTCTACCCTTTAATGTGTGGAGTTTTTCAGTAGATTACAGAGTCTAAGCGTACAAGATTTTTCAAGTTTGTTAAAAACTGATGTCGCGTTTGTCAACTGGAAACTAACGTTTTTCATCAGGGGAGGGAAAATTGCACTGGTTTGGTTAAGTTACCGCCTTAGCAAAGTAGTTTATGACTTAAAAATAGGTACGCTTAATCAAATGGGAGGTCATTTTGCCTTCTCTTTTCTCCATGGTGAACTTTGCACCCTCAACGCATGTTTACAACCACTTAAGATTTCCCTGTTTCAATTAAAACTTTTGCTAAGTGCTATATATGAATTAGCATAGAAAAGGAAATAGCGTAAATCAATTTTATTTCGAACTGTTCAACCTGTTTTCATAGGTTTCATGGGAATCTTAAAGCATGTGGAAAGAAAATTTCTTATAAAAATATATACTGGTATTACTAATACTGGATAGATTGGAGTAATAACCGGATTTTCAGGTTTGCGTGAGCGTGAGGTTCTCTCAACTTAGCTGTCGGCCTCACCATCCCAGGGGATTTTGACACTGACGCTATGTTGAGAAGTGAAGTAGTTTTTGAATTGAAAACCATATCTTTCTCCAGACTAATCTACCATCAGATGTTCTTAATCTCTTTTAGAATGTTTTATTCCCTTTTTCTCCTTTCAGTAATTTTCACCTCTTTACTCGATGAGACCCTCATCGCAGAAATCTTCAAATCAAACTATAAATGACAACTGCTTCAAACACTTATTCAAACCAAACCTGTTTTACGTTTTCTGTCCATAAGATATCCATTTCTTCTTACTCTTATACAGAGAAAATGTTTTCGCACTAGCTTTCCAAGCCCTTTTAACGTGCTTTTTTTATTTTGTCTGTTTGAAGTTTACTCCTAAAAAAACATACTAGCCATTTTTCTCTTTTCAGAAGTGTTACATTTTTCTTCAAAGGTAAAATTAAAAAGCTTAAAATGTCATGTTTGCTATCCTCCACCCTCACACCCCTCGTTTTTGAGGAACAAACTCTACACATTTGTACCGTGTATGTGTCATTGTATTCTGACGCTTTAGTCTATCACTTCAGCTTCTAATGCATTCGAGGTTTATCTATCAAATCTTTCCCAATTTGAGTAACGCCGGTCTACCACACAAAAGTTCATAACAATGGGGAAAAATTTCTTAAGAATCACGCGTCGAAACTAGACACCTATTTCCACTCCCGAAGAGCTTTGTTGACAGATTCTTTGGCATTCAGCCACGACAAACTGAAATTGCGAGAGAGAAATTAGGCAGTCATGAATTTACCAAAAATAGAAGCACTTCTGTTGTTGTTGTGGTTGTGTGCTGCATTTTTGTCTGAAAAACTTACCACTGTGACAATAAGATGTGGTTGTCTGGTCGGGAACCTGAAATTCAGCATCTGTTTTAATGTGTACAATGAGTTAAATCAAAACCTGGTGGGCAGAAATTCTTGGCTTAGTTATATGGAGAACAAAGTGTGTGACGGCACGTGTCAGTTTGCGGTGATGCAACTTGCGATCAAAAATTTTTTTTTGTGCTCGAGACCAGTGGCTGAGAAGCTAACATAACCCCTCCTTCTGTCACGTGCCAACCACGCAGATATCATGACCGAATTTAGGGGAGGGGGGAAGGGGAAGGGAAAGATATTTCAAGCGAGCAGTTATCCTTTTTCGTTTTTGTTTTCTCTGATATTTTTATAAGAAACCGTCCCTCCCGTGGATTAATGGTTCCGCCCCCCTGTTTTGAATATTTAGGATCCATTCGTTTAGATGGCATTAACTCACAGAAACACACGATGAACCTCCCTGTTGGTAAGATAAAGCATCCTTCAGGAGGCGTTATCGGAAAATTTGTTTTCTTGGCTTCTATTATCTTTTTTCTGACCTCATAATCGTTATGTCATACTGATGCCTATACCTATACCTTGCATGTGCCGTTACCAAACTTTCCCACGTGAGATAAGCATGCACGTGAATTTGTTTTGTTACGCAACGACCGCTCTAATTGCTACCCGTGCGCTGAAGGTGCCGGGGACTAGGCACACTGCCAAACTCTTGTAGTTGTGCAGAAATATTACACCAAAGCTTTCATTTTTATGTCCAACACTCGAGGTAGGATCAAAGGCCTAAAATATACCTTCTTCAGCGTTAAATAGATTTTACAAGAAAAGAGGGATATATGTTTTTATGCAAACAGCGAAAGCTATCAGAGGTTCACATCAAATAAAATAATAATAATAATAACAATGTGGGTAATGGTTTTTCCTCTCGTACATTTCCAAATTAATTGACACGGAACACATCTGTTAAATTCGGTTCTCTAGGATCAGACTCGTATCAGACCCAATCTAACTTTGATTGCAAAAACGACCCACGTATAAAAAACACGAAAGCAACTACTAGTTAGTATTGAAAGAATTTCAAAAAACCGTCCATCAAAATTATCCTTATAAAAGTAAATTACATTAAAAAAATATATGAGAAGGGAAATGACACTCTTACTCTAAAAAAACTTTAAAAACAAATATTAAAAATGTCTAGCCTATATTTGCCTATAGCATTGTCAATTAAAAAATCTGTATCGAATGTCTCAAACGTTCTTCCCTTCTTTCTTGTACCTCTTAAGCATAAGAGGACGCATCATAAGAGCGTAAAAGAGATTTTGGCTCTAATCCAGGACATAGTGGTAGAGTATGTTTCACATTTCTTAATGGATATGAGTTCAGCTTAGCGTTTATGGTAAATTTTGCATTCAGTGCCCATCTCTCCGGTGGTACTAAAGATCAGGGGCGTAAAGGATCCTTGCTCTATTTTCAATACTCTACTGGCATACTTTCGTTTCTTCTCATTTTCGTGCTGTTTAAAGACTTGCTCAGATGTCTTCTCGCGATAGGAGTCAGCATAAGGGTGGAATACCCGGACATCAAAGTATGCAGACTTCTTTCGCTCCAAAAACCTCTGGCTAGAATATCAAGACGAGCATCTTGGGAAGTTTTGGCTCCATTATTCAAAATTTCTCCCGTAATCTGCTGCAGGGGAGGCTCGATTTCCACATCTTTACATACGGTGCTAAGCAGTGCCGCCTCCAGGTCTCTTGTGGCGTTGTATCACAAATCCGCCATTTCTGCAGGTCATTTCTGCAGGTCCATGCACGTCAAAGATGTCACCACAGACGCACCGGTTTGGGATGTCAGAGAATTCCCAATTATAACTCAGCTTAAGGGCATCTCTAAATTCTCCTTTATTGAGATCGTATCCTAGGTCTTTTAACGGGATGACAGTGAGCCAACTGGAGGAACCTCGTTCTGATGCTTGTTCTTTCACTTTGAGCGAGGTCGGTGTTAACATGTTCTTTACCCTCACTTCAGATTCTTTCAGGGCCTCACGTTTCTTAGCTTTTGCCTGGGACTTTGCAGCATTGTTATTTGCTTCATCTGGAGTGTGGTGATCTTGATGTATGATACGCTTATTATTATTATTATTATTATTATTATTATTATTATTATTATTAATAATAATAATAATAATAATAATAATCGATATTTAAACAGGGTGACCCCCTCAGTCACAGGACTGGTGTCAACGGGGGTCCTGCATAACATAAAATAAAATAAAAGAGAGTAAAATAAATCATATATATACACATATCAATAAAAACTAACTGATATAAAAAGTAACGATTTTTGATTTCAGATTGAAATACATAAAAGTAGCTAAAAGGAAACATCGGAGGTTATCCCTAACGAGGACGCTGCCCGAAAGCCAGCTAATAATTTAATATAACCAAGTTTTCCAATAATTTTGCACGCACTATGCATTTCGTGTTTGATAATGGTACCAATAGACCACTTTCATAAATGACTGCCGGATTAGTATTCTTTTGTTTAAATTTAAATTAGCCCTTCTGGCCTCGCTTGAGATAATGTATTCTTTTGAATTTTGTACTGGAGAACGAGGCCAGAAAGGCTGATTTCAATTTAAACAAAAGAATATTAATCCGGCAGCCATTTATGAAAGTGGTCTATAGGTGAATAGCTTTCAATTCAGTGGGTTACCGAATTTCATCACGGTCTCCTCTGGCCATAGGCTCGATTACCAGCCACTGTTCGGGAATCGGAGCCCGCGCTCCTCCTCGGGGAACAGGCAGCCCAAGCTCACTACTCGAAGAGCGGACGTGACTCTTACAGTGTTGCGCAACGTTTTATATTTATGAAGGTTTGTAAAGGATGTTATCGGTTTGCCTTAAAAGAGAGAAAAAATGTCTTGTTTTGAAATAAAATGGACTTACGCTTCAAAATGCCTGAGACGCTGGTAATCAACAAAGAAAACAACAAGGCAATTGTCACCAAAATTATCAGAGTGCAACAAGGTTTTTTTTTTTTTTAAACGTATCGAATCAGGAGCCCAAACTCTTTTTTTTTCTCTTTTGTAAGAGCCCTATTGGATAGCATGACACTGAGTTATTTTTCTCGCGTGATGCAAGGCGCAACCTTTTACCGTTGGAAACTAGGTACTAGTTTTGATTTTGGCTCGCAATTTTGGAAGCGTTTTGTGGCCATCATTATTCGGAGGGAACGATCGAATACTTCGTACCTAAAATGAGTTAAAATGAGAGAATACTTCTGCCTTTGCTGTTATGGAAACATATTTGGCGTGGAAGAGGTAAAAAGCTTCTGATTTCGAATTTTCAGCTATCTCCATCGATGAGAAATTCGATATAGTTTGATTGCGGAGACTACGTTATTTCGATAATTCTTTACCATGGCCATTTGAAGTCGGGTTTGTAATAAGCTCGATGATTAGTATTACAGTGTTAACCATTTTTGGTTTCCTCTCCAAATTCTGTATAATCTCGTTGAACGAGTTTCAACGTGCGCAATTTATTTGTGTAAGTGATTTCTTTTTATACCTTATTTTAGAACGGTGTTTATTACATAAACATGAACCACAGTTGAACAATCACGAAACGGAAAAAAACAAATGTTTTTTTTTTTTAAGCATTTCGTTACGTAAATTTGCTTCGTTATATCTGAAGCATTTGTAATAAAGGATTTGGCACTTTTCGAAAAGATGACTTTTGAAATATCTCAGATAGGACTCCGCGTTCTTTCTTTGTTGCAATGTTTGCGTCTGGCTCTAATTAAGTGCTATTCTAACTTAATTAAGTGTAATTCGACTCTGAATTATTACACGGTTTAATTCCCTGTGTGAACCGAAAAGACATTCTAAGTGAAGGGAAGACATCAACTGACTTTTGCTATGTTGATACACAAAACTTGGTATGATTTTAAAATGATATGAGTAAAAAGTGAAGTCTGAACTTATGCGAAGAGGCTCATCCAGCCGGAACATATTTTTGTTTAAGGCCCTGTTTACAAGCAGGTAGGGTAACCCTAGTGCTAGGGTTACCCTGGCAGGGGGGTTACCCTGACGCCCCCACATTTCTTCTTTTTTTCATAGACGTGTTTACAAGGCAGCTAGGGTTACTCTAGCACTAGGGTAACCCTAGCACTCAGCTAGGGTTACCCTAGCGCTAAGGTAACCCTAGCGCTAAGGTAACCCTAGCTGCCTTGTAAACGCTCTGCTGGGGATAACTCGCCTACCCGGGACAACTTTTTACTTGTTTCCAGACCCTTTGAACATTGATAACAATGCGTGCGGTTACCAAGCATAGTTAAGTTGTCCCGGGTGGTAGGGTAACCCTACCTGTGAAATTTTGCTTGTAAACCCGGGCTATCTTTGACCCGCCTGCTAGGGTAACCCTAGCACAAGGGTTACCCTCCTTGCTTGCAAACAGAGCCTAACTCAGTAGGGGCTTTACTCACCATGGATGATATACTAATTTAGTTGCTAAAAGTTGGTCAATTTTCCCAGACAATTTGCATCAGACACTCAAACCTGCACTATTTTTATTGTTTTTTTTTTTTTGTCTTTTTTAATGTTTACTTATATTTCCTAACCAGATTGTTTTATATTCAGGATGGGAAGCAACTGATCAGCACCACTGGTAGATTTGCCAGACAAATGGTAGAATCATGTGATGGTGATGAAAAAGAATTAAAGAAAACAAACAAGAGAATTATATCATCCAAAGAGATCAAATTAATATGGGCAAATAATCGACGTAAGTGTTGAGCAAATGCAAAATTTGGCTGAAATACAGTCTTTAAAGTTTGAATTATCTCTCTGACTTTGGTTATCACACACTACTTGTAGCTATTTATGACTGAACACCATGGACTGTAAATCACTACCTCTGGAGAAAAAGCACTAAATAAATGAATTATTATTATTGTTATTGTTATTATTATTATTATTACTATCAACAAACATAGAATCAACTTGGAATCTTTCTAGTTAGTGTATTGATAAGATTGAATTGATCGAAACTAATTATATTTCCAAGTGTTTGTTTATTTCTTTACTTTTTGTTTGTTTCATTTTAGAAACAAATGCAGTGTTCAGTAAACTTGGAGCAGAGGATATTGTCACTCGTTATGATAAGCTTTTGCATGAATGGAAGTTGTTGAAAGATGCCGAACAAGACTTTAAGAAGATTATGGGTTTGGATCTTGATCGACCTCTCACACGCTGCTTGGACAGTATTCCTCCTGGTATGTGCGATGCTAACCCTTAAAAACTAAAAAAAAAAAGGTCATAGGGCAGACAGAAGAAAGAATTTGTGTTGATATCTTGAAAATGAAATGCCTAAAATTGTGCAAGCATTCTTATGATTTTTCCTTTTTATTGTAACATTTGCAGACATGAGGATTGGTTTCAGTCATGGTACAGATGACAGTGAATATGAGTTTCACCTGGATGTTCACCCTTTAGTATCAGTCGATAAGCTCAAACCACCAGTGGCAGAACAACTGAAAACAGCCATGCATCTCTTCAGCGTAATATCCAGCACAATGAACTTCGTGAAGTCAGAAGGAGCATCAATACAGAGAGATCTTGAAAAGTTGATCGCTAAATTTAAGAATGAAAAAGAAACCTGTGTGAACATAATGGGAGTGCGACGCAGTGTGGAACTTCTAAATGTACAACAAGTGGAGCAGGCCCTTCTTATTGTCAAGGACATTATCACTTTTACATCAGCACGCAGTCACGCCTTGATGGAGTACATTGTAGCGCAGGGTGACAAAGTTGACTTGCATGTCTCGAAAGAAGATCCACAGAATCCAAAGGTGATTATCTTTTCAAAGAAATTAAGGAATTCAAAAAGGGAGAAGACAGGTTCTAACTGATTTTGAAATAATTTTTTTCTCTTTTTGTGTGTATGTTAGGATGTAGTGAGAATTTGGATTGCATAGTGTGCATTAAATTGTGTGACAGGGTTGTTATTTGAAGCCATTATGCAGTGGAAACCTGCCAGCTGTCAGAATATTTTGCACTGGCTATAAAAGTTACTTGAACATGTCCCATAATGCAAGAAAACTCATAGATCTTAATTAGGGAGTTTTAAATTGTTTCGTGATCTCCTAGGTATCCTTTAGGCTATAGCTTGTGACAATATGTTATGAGGAAACATTGCAGTGACAAGTGGCTTCATTTGATGTGTTGAATTTTAGTGAAAGTCTTGGTCCCAGTGACACAATTTTGATACAGCTGCAAGTTTAATGCAAATTCAAACTGGTTTTTGAAGTTGAACACTGTTCATAGCAATGAAATGGCTTAAGCTTGCCTCATAGACTCGTCATAGCATCTTGTTGCCAAGCCTTAAGATCCCACTTTGAAATCCCTCTGGGGATTGGAGTGAACTCACAATTAGCAGTTAATCATAAACTATTATTAACTGAAGATAGTTGACATTACTACACTGCTACTCATGCAGTATATGTTTTTTGATGGTTATTCGCATACTAAAAGTGTTTGTTCCTTTTCGCTTAAAGCCTCTCAGTAAGTTTACTTTTGAGGTGGTCCATATGCCAGATATGTTTTTTGATGGTTATTCGCATACTAAACATTTTTGTTCCTTTTTGCTTAAAGCCTGTCAATAAGATTACTTTTGAGGTGGCCCTTATGCCATATATATTTTTTGATGGTTATTTGCATACTAAAAATTTTTGTTCCTTTTCGCTTAAAGCCTGTCAGTAAGTTTACTTTTGAGGTGGCCCATATGAAAGGCAAGGTCATGAGGTTGAGCAGGCTCATTCTTGTGACCTCACCCCCCTGGCACTGGAACCCCAAGTAGTACTCTGTTCACTGGCTTTTTTGAAATGTGGCTGGTCCACCAAGAAAAGCGCTGGTAATAGGGCAAATTTTTAAAGAATGTGGCTTTATCATTGTTCCCAAAACATTTTTTTTTTTCAGAATTTAATGTATTGGCTCTGTAGAGTTAAATTTTTTCCTATGAGCTCAAAGAGTCAAATTGGTAGGTGTAAGTAAATTCATAGATTTTGCAAATGTAATGTGCAATTTGCGTGATACTTCCTGCTAAGATCCGCCTTTGTTTGTAAGTAGTAACCCTTCAACTCCCAGAAGTGATCAAAATGTGACTTCTCCCTGTAATATCCATACATTATCCAGCAAATAGGTGATGAGAATACTCAGACTTATCAGGTAGAAGTTGTTACCTGATGTAGCACCAAATTCTTATCACTAATTTTTGAGGAAATGTGTAGCAGTTAGAGGGGAGAATTAACAAATATCAGACTTTGGGAGTTGAAGGGGAACCAAGAATACAATGTACTGTTACAAGCACGAAATAGCAAGTTGGCTTAGTTATACATACAGTGGCTGCAGCATAAGTCCTTTTTTTCTTGTTAAAAGGTTATCTGGTCTTGATTTCATAGAAATGATGATTTCAGGAATTATAATTGTTTATTTCTCACTGCGGATGATATTAGACATGAGTATATTTTAAATTGGAAAGGATGAAGAAAACTTCTGACCACAATCACCTTGTGTGAGGTGACTGCCATACCAAAGCACTTATTTTCACAAGAGCTTCCCTGTTATTTCTTTCTTATTCCTGAAAAAGGAAAAAAAAAGAAACTTCTGTTAAGATAAATAAGTAATTATACTTAAACTACAGTTTTTAATGTTCAGAATAATTATTTTTTACCTTCATACTCAGTGAATAGTGTTAAATTAAAATTTCACAGTATTCACCTAACCTTAGGTAAATAAGTTAATTATTTTTGCTCCCTTGACATTCATAGGTAGGGTAGTGAGAGAAGGGAGGGGGGGGGGAATTCACTTTGGGGCAGATACTTGAGCCAGGCTGACTTGGTAGGCAGGTGTGACCTATTGAACATTATTGTATGCCTTGCAGTTCAATAACACTTACTTGAAACTAAATTATCATGTAATTTTTATATGCCTTTGGGCCTTATCTTTTTATGGCTAATGACCAAATATCATTTCTTTGTACTGTCTGCAAAAAAAAAAAAATGTGTTACAATTTTAACTCTGATAATTTGTGTTAAAAAAGAAACAATGCCTCTCAGTTGATCCTTTTCTTTCTTGTTATCACTGATCTGCCTAAAATTCTATTGAGATTGTAAGGAAAATTCCTCATTGGGATTGAAAAGGCACATCACTTTAGGCAATACCTTGATGAAAGTCACCTTGAGATATCTAGCCGGCCTAGATAACAGAGCCAGCCTCAATTTTGTTATCAGCCTTTAGAGTTCTAAGCCCTTTTTTTCATTTTTTTTTTGCTGTAACACTATTAGCTGTGCATGAAGTTAATATATGAACAATAACACTCAAAATCAAGGTGTATAGTAAAAATTGAAATTGAATTTTTGCTATTGTGAACAACATTTATTCACTGGAAACTAAAGCAATAAATTATCTTACTTCATAGCTTTGAAATGTATTTAAACTTGATGAAATTGTGTTTAAAAAAATTTGTTGAAAGATATTTTGTGGGTATAGATATAAAGTATGGGGGAATTTAATCAATTTGCACAAACAAGAGCAATAAAGATGTTTTTCTGAAAAAATAATATATTCCACAATAATTATTATTACTATCTATAGTCTGAAAATCTATACTTATTTATTGTTTGACGATAGTGTGAAAGTCACATAGTGGTCAGGTAGCTCACTGCTAATAATGAGCTTTTTTTCTATTTTGATTCAACTTTGTATTTTGTGAAGTTCTTAATAAATTCTTTTGATCCAGTTGCTATAGAAGTGTGAGATATTAGTATTGTTGTAAACATTGTGGTTTGATTTTATCTTTGTAATTAAGGTGTGTTACCTCGGATATTACGTCGTGGATCCCTCACAATGCAAAAGTAGTGTGTGAAAAGGGCTTATGATACTTAGTTCTTATTAACTGAGCGGGAGGACCATATGGGAGAATCTTGACTGAGGTCGCCAGTACAGACTGAACGCAGTGAGGTCTGTACCAGTGACCGAAGTCAAGATTCTCACATACAGACCGACCTAGCTCAGTTAATAAGATGTTTATTATATGGCTGCGTCTTATGTGCCAATTTTTTATATTCTTTGTACCTTTTTTTTCTAGACCGGTCTTGATGCCGGTCTAGATGGGAAAATCTAGACCGCTTTCAATGTTGATTTCAGCCAATCAAATTCGTGAATTTGGTAGTTCCCAGTCCTTGTGAGATACAGCCATATAATAATGAGTTATATGAAAACTTCACAGTGATATTTTTTTACTGATGGGCAAACTTTTTTTGGGTGGGAGAGATGGATTGATGAAAATTTTGCTGAGAACCAAATTTGCAATTTTTAAGCAGCAGAAAGTTAATTAATGAGCAAGAAAGCACAGCATTATTGGTATGACCACAAGCTGAGTTATTCCATGCTCCTTTTATTGACTGCTTCACGAAATGTGGGAACCTTCTAGCGTAAAGGATTGTCTTCAATGTATTGATTGGTGTGCATTTTTTTTAAGCTCTACTGAACTAACATCCTAAAATCTTCATCAGTCAACAATGAACAAGTTATCTTGAGTATTTTTTTCATCTCGAATCAAAGCGAAATATTGTCTATATCTGCAAAATTCGCAGGCTGTTCTCTTAGAAGGGGAAACAAAATATGCTTTTACTTGCGACGGATGGAACCGCTACGAATTTGAGTGAGGCTTGGGAATAGGACGGGTCTCGGGCTGAAGGCCTGGGAACGAAATGTATTGCATGCGATTGCGACACACGTGCGCAAAAAAAATGGCGGAAGGATCGACCGAAAAGATGACCGGCGAAGCAACTGAAGATGAGCCTTTTAAGGCCGTTCCAGTGAAAAGAAAACGGAAGAGACAACAAGAAGAAGACATGGATACTAGCGAAGAACCGAAGAGACCAAGCTTTCCGCCAGCCAAAGCCGAAAAATTAATGGTAAACTTTGATGACGTTCATCTTCTTACAATTGGAGTCTTGAGGTTTGATACAAACTGCCGGATACTTTCCCTTTGTAGGGTGGAAAGACGGAGACTAGAAAAATACCTGTTCCGCCACACAGATATACACCTCTGAAAGAAAGCTGGATGAAAATTTTCACTCCAATTGTCGAGCAGTTAAAGCTACAGATTCGTTTTAATTTGAGCGCAAGAAAAGTAGAAATTAGGGTAAGATTTTTACTTTTTATGAGATATCTTACAAATGTACTTTTGATAGAAGGTGTATCGCAAATTTCTGAGGACGACTTCTTTGCTTTGAGATGAGGGCATAATTTCAACTCGATGATTCACTACTCCGTAGCGAATAGTCCATTTTACAGTTGTGTGCTTGGTTGCCAAGCCTTTGAACGGGAGTGAGGCTAGAGATGACCTTGTTATGATACAAACCTTGCTGCCTTTCAAATGTAAATCACTTTGTTATCATGCTAACTAGATACAGGTCTCTATCACAACAAGGTCATCTTTAGCCTCACTCTGAATCATAGGCTTGGCAACTAAGTACACAACTGTAAAATGGCCTATTGACCAGATAGATTGCATGAGGACTGTTCTAACGGTGTCTGGTCTTTTTGTCCAAGAGTCTCTTCGTCCGAAAGTCTTTTCGTCCAAGTCTTTTCATCCAAAAGTATTTTTACCTAAGTCTGTTCGTTTACTTGTTAAGTCATTTCTCGAAGCAAGTAAATAACTATTATATGATATTATATCATAGATAAGGCTATATAAAGAACTTATCAGTGCGAGCCATTGCCCTTTTGGTTCACCTATCTTCATTTTACGAATTCACAGTCATGAATTTAATACACAGAGAATGAATGAAGTTGTAACCCAATATATTTTATTAAACAGTAGCAAAAATAAAGACTTGCTTGCCATTTAATTATTTCACGCGAAAGAAATGGGAATATTAGGCTTTTTGTTAAGCGTCTATTGAGCGTAAAAGGCAACGAAGTGTAACATCACTACGTGTCCGACATACCCAAATGGCAGCGGCTCACAACAAGTTCTTTATATACCCTTATCTAGCCTTCTAAAAGTTATTTATTTGCTTCAAGAAAAGACTTGAGAAGTAAACGAACAGATTTAGGTGAAAGTACTTTTGGATGAAAAGACTTGGACGAAAAGACCGTAATTCGTTCTAAGTTTGATACCTCATGTCACAGACCTCAAAAGACACTCAGGATATCGGTGCCATTCAGAAAGCTGCAGATTTTGTTCAAGCTTTTCTACTTGGATTTGAAGTTGAGGTGAGTTCATTGTCTCATCATTTGTCTTGAATTTAATCATTTTCGTGACGTTTGGGACAAAATTTCATCGCCTTTTTTTTGAGAATTTGGCTTTTGATCACTGGTGGTTTGATGATGACTTCTGCCATGCTAATTGTGAGAGTCTTCTGTCATGTCTGATGCACAGCTGGTCTTCTTGACAGTGGGCTCAGGTGTCTGTGGAGACTCTGTGACAGCAATAACGCATCCTGAGAACCACTTGGGAGAGGAAGTAAACTCCAACTCCAACACTATTAAGTAGGGTGGGTGTGGGATGTTTGCACTCTTGGTGCATTATCCTCACTCCCTTAGGATCCCCCAACTCAAGTCCAGACCCATCAGGGAGGAGTTCGGGCTCCGGTTCCTGAACAGTGGCTGGTAATCGAGCCTAACAAAGGAGTTGGCCAAACAAAACATATATTTGAAGGGACATTGTCTGTTGATCAGCCATTATTTTGAGCACTGGCTTGTAGGCTTGCTAAAAATCTCCCTTTAGCCATTCTACTTCAGTGAATATTTGTGAATTAGCTAGTTAAAGTCTTTCATAACTGAAGTCTTTATCTGAATATTTTACTTGCAGGATGCTTTGGCCTTGGTCAGGTTAGATGACCTGTTTTTGGAGACATTTGAGATAGCTGATGGTATGTAGGTTCACTCAAAATTGTTATCATTGGTCTGTAGCAATTATTATAACATAACCAAAGTAAAGCGCGCGCTCTGATTGGTCAATTTAGCATCCCCCATTTGCGCATGGGTGTACGCTGCTGATGTGAGCAAATGCAAAGACTATTTTTCTGTGCGCGCTTGTTTTTCTGGTCTCGTAAGATTTGTCAAATAAAAGGGAACTCTTTAGCTACAATGTATCAATGTTATGTTATAAAACAAATGGTAATCACCACAGCGTACACTATTGAGTTATGCATGCACTTGGGAGGTTTGCTAAGCACTCAAGAAGCTAGAGTCGCTCTTGGCGACTCTTATGCTTCTTTCATGCTTAGCAACCTCCCGCGTGCATCCATAACTCAATAGTGTATGCTGTGGTTTTTACCATTTGTTAATTTTTATGAAGATAACAGGAAACAGATGGGAAACATATGAGATAATTTTGGTTTCTTTGGGTCTTTTGATGCATGTTAATTTCCCACGCATGAGATTACTGTGTGATGGATGTCCTCCCCTGGGGTGGGATGGGTGGGTTCACTGGGCCCGCAGTAATTGGCGCAAGCTGTTGCGGTGTCCCTGCCGGTTGGCGAAGCTAATTAACTAAACTAAACTAATCCTTCCCTCAAGAATGAGCAAAGATAAAGTAAATGGAAGCGGGTCAAGTGGGTTAATACTACGTTAAGGAAACATAACTTCATGAACCTTGTGTAATTTTAATCACATGCTTTTTTCTCTGTCAACAGTTAAGCCCCTGAAGGGAGATCACCTTTCAAGAGCCATTGGGCGCATTGCCGGAAAAGGAGGCAGGACAAAGTTCACCATAGAAAATGTATCCAAGACCAGAATCATCCTGGCTGACTCGTAAGTCTTTTCATTGTTATATTCAGCCTCACTGGACTTAGTCCCATCAGGATCAAGTGTTAAAACATCATAAGCCTTGTGGTCTCCATGACTACAAGAGTACATCCAGTGCTCCAACATGTGGCTATTTTGGTTGCCATGGTGACTTGAAAAATTTTTGGCGACTTAACTTGCTGCCAAAGTTACCGATTTGGCAACCAGTGTTTGGTTTCATGTAATGATTTAAATTGTTTAAATTTTCTTATTTCAGAAAAATCCACATATTAGGATCGTTTCAGAATATCAAAATTGCCAGAACGGCAATATGCAGTTTGATTTTAGGTAGGTTTTGATCTTTTGGTCATCATTGTAGATCACAGTGTTCTTATTTCTATATTTACACAACAATTAGACCCTGAGTTTTTAGACGCCTTTTAGACTGGATACTGTGACCAAAAATACAGTAATCACAATGGCCAATCAGAAAGAGAGATTAAAAAAATTCCCACAAGGAGTCGATAAAAACTCTACAGAAACGCGAGCAAACTGTCGGTAGCACGGGTTTACGCGAGAAATCAAGTCGCGACTGGTCCTACTTGCCTCTGATTGGTTGAGAGAGCAAGCCGTCTGTGGAGTGAACCAAAACCAATGTAACCTTTGTTTCCTTTTAGCCTCAAAACCTCCAAGATTGGCAATTCTCCTCTGTAGCTGCTAAAAGTTTCCTGGTTAATGGGTTACGAGAAATTGGTGTTAGATCAAGATAACTTCGTCTGATGAGTTTGAGGATTCTCATTACCTGTTTACTGGATAACGTAAGGGAAGTTACATGTTAATCACTTCTTGGGTTAAATTGTTCTGTTGTCTCTTTCCAGGGAGTCCACCGTCAAAAGTTTACGGCAACATGAGATCGGTAGCAAGTAGAACGGCGGAGAGATTCTGAATAGAGAATTGAGGAGGACAAGTGTGCAAAGCCTGAGGCAGGCTTACGATAGCGCTGCTTTCATAACAAATGAAAAATACGCGCAACAATTACTGCACGGAGATGCACGAAGTGTCTATCTTACTAACTAAGGTGGAAGGGTTCCTAAAAGGAATCGGTCCAATTTGATGGAGACAGATTGAAATTTCCCAGACGCAGAATGGCATCATTAGTCTGTACTAACAAACTTACCACAACAAGAAGCTGAAAAGATGATATTTTATTGACAAACGAGCGTTGAATGAAGTTTTCATGACTGGATTTCATAATATAAAAAATGTCACGCTTAAGTAATCGCGAACTAGCAATAGTTATATATAGAACTGAGGTGAATCTTATTTACATATAAGTCTGAAAAGGATGAGATGAAAGTTCTGGCGGCGATTATTCAAATAAGGTTTATTTTAGTAAAGGTGATAAGTTTCTACAGAAACTGTAGTGCTGCGTCGGTGGGGTATCACGAGATAATTCAATTTTATCTTTTGAGTTGATAAATGTAAATTGGCCACTAAATAGCTTTTAAGGCGTTTCGAGTGTTAGCCCTTCGTTAGCCTGAGGATCAGGCTCTCTGGGGGTTTCCTCAGGCTAGCCCTTCGTCAATACGAACGACCTAGCTAACAAAAATGCGTAACTCTGTAGGAAAACTGGTTGTTCGACTCGCAAAAATTGTAAGGATATAGCAAACTATTTCTGCGCTTTAACATTCTTTTAGCCCCATCCACAACTGAAAGTTTATCACTTTAACATTGATCGCTAAAGTTTTGTATTTGTCCCAAAATATTTATACAAAATTAATTGCAAATGGTTTTTAACTTCCTAAATATTTTCTGGGTACAAATTTTAAAAATCTGATGGGTATAAGCGAAAAATGGTTATTGGCCTCTTCTGAAATGAATCCCGCCAGCGTGAAAGATAACATTTTTATGAGAGTACAATTCGAACCACAGCTACTAAAAAACAGCAATATTTTCATCCACTATTAGTTAACTGATTTTCAAAACTAATTAATTATCTATCCTTCAAAAATTTAGAAATACAGATAACGCAGAATCTGTGGAAAACTTTTGACTTGAAAGAATGTACCAGAAAACCCTGCGTTTGTAAACTACTTACAGTTTTGAAACACACCGCGAAAAAGTATTCTTTTAACTATAAGGACTTCTGTGGCCAAAAAGCAGGTGCCGACAATCTTGGTTTGGCAAGCATTGCACCAACTACGCCCTAACAGTAATTTCTAAACTTGGTTTAACCGTGACTCTGAAAGTCACGATGGTGAACTAATGATGTTGTGTGACATGACGTTAGTTGTGTCACCTGTAAACTGCACTTGTAGCTGAATTCTCAACTACTGCCCACATTTGTGGTTAAAATAATTACGTGTTCTTCCGTTATTAAAAACAAATGGAATATCAGCATTCCAGCTGATACAGAACTGAAACAGCATCATTTGCAAATATATTTGCCTAGCTAGTCAAGCGCGAAGGAATTATTTTCGTGAAATACTTGTCTAATTTGGTCGTGTTTGCTCCCTCGTAAAATGAAATGCATCTTCGATTGACGGTCTCAACCTTGGCTCGGGCATCAAACAAGAACGAATCAAATTCTCTATGCCGGAGCCGCATGATTTATTATCTGCTTCATTAAGTGTCGCGGGTGGAACCCCGTGAACGATGTTATTCAAAGTTTCAAAAATATTTTCACCTGGTCGAAGCGGAAACGCTGGTTCCAAGAAAACCATTTCGAACGCGACGCATCCCAGCGCCCAAGCATCTTGTTTGCTCGAATATCTCTCTCCTCGAATTCTCTCCGGGGCAACATAGATTCCGTAAAAGGAATCTTTACCATCAACGCATACATTAAGCTCTGTTTCACTAGGAGTGTAAATGAGGAGATTGTGGAGCAAAATATCTCCTGATTTCGAAAGAGACAATGTCTTGCTTTGGATTTCCGTGTGCACAATCTGACGTCTCTGTAAATACCACAAGGCATCGCAGATTTGATGCAACATCTTCCACAAAAGTCCCTCGGAAAATGTCACTCCTGCTTTGCGATATTCGTGGACCAGATCGTAAAGACTCGGTGAAAATGGCTCCAGGACGACTCCTATAGTTTCTCGTTCCCTGAACAAAACCAGTACCTGCATAATGTTCTTGTGGCGTATTTCGGCCCATCTCTTAAGGAGACGCGAAGAATTTGTAGAGTTGAAAGTCTTGGTGCTGATGCACTTGAGTAGAACCTTAGAATTATCCAGCAAACTCCTGGTTGGATAAATACAATGAACCCGCATATCTCTGGAGAGATTCAAGTTTTGTGCCTCGAACTCTCGGAAGCTGAAATCCGATGTCAAAAAGTCGATTAAATGTTGCGGTAAAGGCAGTTTTTTACGCGCTTTTCGAAGTCGCCGCAATCCGGTGTTTTTGATAATCACAGCCCTGCAAAGTTCTCTGAGACTGATCATTTTAGACTCGCAAGTTCTCCGTCTCTTCCAGCGTATGTCAGCTTCGACGACAGAAGACATTAGAGATGATATTTTTTTGTTCCGTAGATTTTACTTAATTCACTGCCCTATAGGCGTTGGAAATTTTAGTACTAGTTGAGGATGATAAAATGCCCCGTTTTGAACATGGTTGTAAGTCATATGCAATTGCTTCTGTATGACAAAGCAGGTCCATGACTTAAATAGCCCTCACTGCATTTATTATTATCGCGTTGTAAGTCAGCAAAATTAGCGTATGATGTCATTTCCGTTTAGCATAAGTCTGCAAGTTCGGACTTGTAGTTTCCAAACTAAATTTATAGACTTTTACAATGACAAAAATCGTTTAAAAAATATCTTTCTTACTTAGGTTGACAGAGAGAAATTTTCTTCGAGTGCAATTGAATTATTTCTATGAGGAAATAGGTTCAAATGTAAATCAAATCAACTTCTCAACTTTTGACTCGAGTATTTTAGTGCGTGACTCTTGTCACGCACCTCAAAGGAACGCTGGAGACGTGTAAAAGCACATCTTAAAGAAATTATTCTGGATTCCCAGAGCAAATATCATCGATATTTAAGATAAATAATTTGTTTGTGAATTGAAAGCTATTCACCAGGTAATTAAGAAATTAAACGGTATTGTCTCTTCCACGACCTATTGTAGAGATTTTCGCTGTTCTGAAAACCGCAGAATAGATAACATTTTGAGGAGCGATTCTAAGTCTATCTTCCCCCTTCCAAAAATAAACCCTATTTCAACACAACTTGAAGGGCGATCGCGACTAGGCTTGTCCCGATTGTGCTCGGCAACTTTTTAGCAACTAATTACTTTTGATGTTTGGAGCCGACTTCGAGCAATTTTTGCCCTTCTGAGCAATTTTTGAGCAAAATATAGGTTTAGAGCACATATCAAGCACGAAAAAGTCGACGATTTCATTAAAAAAGAAGAGATTGACGCGTAACCACGCTTGACAACGTTTCGCAAGCCTATTGCGATCTTTATCCAATATTCTAACTAAAAATGACGTTCGGCAGGACGTAAAACGAATCTTGTGTTTTGTTCCGTCATTAGTCTTGAATCCTTAAATATCGGCCATATTTGCAAGCAATTCTTTAGAGCCTACTTTCAAGCTATTTTCCTTGACTGTTGTTGGTTATTTTTGTGAATAACGAAAAATAAAGCCTTAATCAACGTTTTTATAAAAGTAACAAGGTAGCAACTTTTGAAATTTAGGCAGTAACTTTTGGATTTTGGCATTTCTTAGCAACTTTTTGGCATTCTAGTGGGCAAATTTCCAGCACAGGCCTAATCACGGCAGCAAAGAAGCTCGAACCTTTTGCTTTAGGGCTCGACATCAGGATTTGGTGATAAAAACCCAACAGTGACCGTGGAAGCCTGAGCCTAACTCAGCGGTGAAACAATCGATCGATATAATATCGGCCATGTTCGTTCGTTCGATGATTCAACGGAAAAGTTCGTTGTTAGACATTGTCGTATAGTAATGGCGACAAGCTAGGAATCAAAGATGGCGGAGGCAAACGGTGAAACTTCGGTACAGAAAGATTAATATTTCACATGTCTACTGAATCGATCACCCTTCAAATGATCTTAAAAATTGTTTTTTTCTTGTAGATGGAGGTGTTAGAGGGTTGTAGAATGCCGGTAAAAATGAGTGGTTCTGACGAATGGCGTAAGTAAATTAATTTCTTTAGAAGTGAAAGTGTAGCTGTAAGTAGGGCCGAAAGTATTGTTCTTATGCTTACAGCCTACCTTTTTTTCCATAGCTTTGGCTGAAATACTCAGCAAGAAAGAATTGCCGAGTGGTTCTACTCATTATTATGTGCATTATATCGACTGTGAGTACGAAATAATTTGTGTATTGTTTTAAAAAGCTGTAGCATATTTTCGCGGGCTCCTTGCCCCTTGAGTGAAAAGGACTTTTGAATTCTTTTACGAGCAGGGGAGGACTCGATATCGTTAGGTGCCATTGAAGTGTTTTGCCGAATTTACTTTTTATTTATTCATGTAAAGAACTGGCTGTTTAAAGTTAAATAATTTTGAAATTTCTTATCTTTGAAAATTCAAGATGGCGGATAGAGGATTTTCAATCCCATAACTCCTTGCTTCCCCAAAGATAGGTCCGCGTGGCGTGTGAAGGTGATTCCTCAGGAAAAAAAAAATTGTCAAACATTTTTTTTAAGCTTCCTTAGATGTTCACTACCAATGTTTGTTTCAAAATATACAATAAAAAAGATGGGCCACACTGCTTGTTAAGAGATTTGATGGGCCAATCTTTCCCCATTCATGCCTGTACTGGTACTAATCAAGCATGTCATTTCATCTGTTCATGGTGTATTCTGCAGTAGCTAGGAGCAAGAGTCTTTAAGCCTACACTTGAAAATACTTGATAGGTAGAAAGTCTTGAATGCACAGAACAATTTGACATATAATTTGTGAAAAAATAACGTAATTTTATTTGACATTGACTGAAGATGTTACTTGAGTTGTTTCTTTCAAGGCCAAAATTTGCATCATCATGTAACAGGTTTCATGCTTACTTAAAGCTATGTCTTTTTTTCCCACCGATGAATTTTTTTTTAATTTCTCCAATTTGAGGGGGACAATTTGTACATGAAAAATATGCAATAAAAAATACAGGTCACCATGCTTGTTCAAGAATTAAAGACCATCGTACCTCTTTGCCTGGTCAATTGATTGAAAAACAATACCATGTTCTCAGAATTTGCACTTGCTTATTTGCCTGATTACTTGACTTTTATGCGCAGTACAGGATACACAATGCAATACTGAGGAATCACCTTAAATAGAGATTAGTTAGACCATGTAGACCAAATGGAGATTATTTAGTACTTGAAGTAGATGATTGAACCAGGACAAGGTCCTTGAAAAATAAAACTTTCACATTCAAATTTGAAGTAGAATGTTAATCAAAGGTATAGAGGGTTTCTTTTTTCCTAATTTAGTTCAAGGCTTAATTTTTCTGTTTTCACCGAAGTATGACTTAAATTAAAATTAAGATCAGGACAAATATGATGTAGACACATCAACTTCTTCTACTTACAACTGCCATTCTTTTTCAACTGCAAAATTAACTACTGCTTATGACTCCTAAGCTTTTGGTATACAAGAATCTCTTGTTATACTAACTTTTTGTGCTTTTTAGTCAACAAAAGGCTTGATGAATGGGTTGAAGAAGAGCGACTGGATCTGAACAGGCTTCAAATGCCAAAGAAAGAGGACACTAAGAAAATTAATAAAGGAGCTGGTTCAAGGCCTTGTTCACCTGACAGGGAACTGGTGAATGGTGTGGGGTCTGGACGACCTAAGGCACCAGTGGGGCGTAAAAGAAAAGCTAATGCCATGGATAAGTCTAGTGATGAGGTAAAACACTACAGAAAGGAGAAGTGTTAAAATTTCATTCTTTTTATTAACTCTCTAACTACCATGAGTGATCAAGAGAGAATTTCTCCTTACCATATCAATGCAATATCAAGGAGACAAGGGATGAGAATAAAGAAGAATATCAATCAGGGGTTAATCAGTTGATCTAATACCAAATTCTCTGAACTTACATCATGAAAATTGTATGGCAGAGAATAAGGAAAATTACTTTTGAGATCTTAAAAGTAGAAGGATGAACTCCTACTGTATTATTGGGAGCTCTGGAGATAAGTAGATCTGGTCCTTAACTGTAGTGGAAATTGCTTTGTCTTGAGGATGTGGTGTTAACCAAGATTTTATGTAGATGATAGGAATGTTAATAGTTGATATTATTGCCTAAATCAATGTGCAGAAGTTCATCAACACTGGTTTTGGGTGATACATGGACACTCCTGCTTTAATGAGCAGAGTACTTCTTATTTACTGTCGTGAAACCTGAACCAAAGTAATCAAATTGGTTCATCAGATCAAACTTGAAAGTGAACTTTAGTATAGGAGCCAAGGAAAAATTAACCCTTTAACTCCCAAGATTTGATTGTTGATTGCTCCCCTTTAGCTGCTACACATTTCACAAAAAGAAAAGGGGAAGAAAAATGAAATGCATAAAATGTATATGTCAGGTATAGGAAGGTAAAAGGTGACTAAGTGGTCATTGATTTTAAAGTCACCTTTGATTAGGTTTTAAGGTGGCAGGAGTTTTCAAGAACAGCCAAAAAAAGTTCAATCCTTTAACATTGTTTGAAAATTGCTACATCATAAAACTCTCCCTTTTTTTTTTCTACTAGATTGATTCACAAGATAGTCCAAAAGACTTACCAAGCACCCCACCTAAGACAGGAAGTATGCGGCAGACAGGAAGTATGGTCCAAGATCGTAGCCATGATGATATTGTAACAAGAATGAAAAACATCAAAATGGTTCAACTGGGTAAATTTCGAATTAAACCTTGGTATTTCTCACCATACCCACAAGAACTCACACTGGAATCTGTTGTTTACCTTTGTGAATTTTGCCTGAAATACATCAAGAGCTTCCACTGTCTAAAAAGACACAAGGTATGGAAGGATAAAAATTATTTTTGTGCAAAGAATTACCAATGAGTGCATTTATTAATCACAATGCTTAGCCCTTTGTTTCTAAAGGCATTGCCAAACAGTTTGAAATATAAATCTTTCAAAATATATCTTCAAAAATTCAAAATTCCAATTGGAGAATAATAATTTGATAATATTAGTGATAACAATAATAATTCTGACTTCATCATTTCTCCCCTTTCTATCACCATTCCAGGGACGTGCAATGGGAGATTTTCTAGATCTATGTGATAGGGATAAAAGTGCATAGTGACTTTATTTTGATGGTTGTCTGCCCTTAACTTACAGGAAAAGTGTAAGTTGCGTCACCCTCCAGGAAATGAAATTTATAGAAAAGGATCAGTATCTTTCTTTGAAATTGATGGAAGAAAGAACAAGGTATGTATAGTATTTTTATTTCTCTCTGGGCATACAACTTCTTTATTTAACAGGGAAAAGAGAAAACTTTTTTAAACTCTGTTTTCTCTTATTTGGGGAACAGTTGTCTCCTATGTCTGAAATTATGCACAAAGTGTAATGGCTAAGGCTGCAGGGTGTCATGAGCTACTTTATTCACCAACTTAAGATGTGGGCCTGTCAAATGATAAAAATCAAATATTAGCCTCTTCATTTGAAAGTGGGTTAAGTCTCGAGACAAATGCCCCCACCCAGCAAGAGTTAATTGCAGTTTCTTTAGCATGAAGTGACAAGAAATATTTCTTCTCCTCCCTGGATGGGATCCACCCCCCCCCCTGCTGGATCATTGCAAGGTTACCCTCCAGCATTTCATCAAGCTTCTCCGACAATTTGCCAATACCCATTTATGTGCAATGTGAGAGGGGTGCTGTTCAGATAAAGTGTTTTGCCCAAAAACACAACACTATGACCCAGCCAGGTCTGGAACCCAGACCTCTTGCCCTGGAGGCCAGCGCACTAAGTCACTGTCGCAACATCTAAAAATAGGGAAGGGGTGGACAAGTTTCTCTGCACCTTTTCATCAGCAATTACATCCTACTTCACAATACTATACTATGCCTTAAGGTTTGTTTTTGTGGCAAAGGTGGGGAGGGAGGGAGGGGGGAATAATTTGCCTACAAAGTTGGTACAGTTACTAATGAACCGTGATGAACTCTAGTACAATTGAAGGTTACTAATAGAAGAATTCCAAATGAGAGACAATTATGAAGGGCAGGTAAATGAGTATATCACAGAGGGATTTTCAAGGGAACTCTTCAGCTATATATATTTGAGTGTGTAACCTGTGATTTTAATGTTCATGTTTTTTGTTCTAGATTTATGCTCAAAATTTGTGTCTTCTGGCCAAGATGTTCTTGGATCATAAGACATTGTACTACGACACTGATCCTTTCCTGTTTTATGTGATGACTGAATATGACTCAATTGGTTTTCACATAGTGGGATATTTTTCTAAGGCAAGGACTTTTGCATATATTTTTTGGGCAAAAATTAAAGGTATCCTTTACAGTACACCTGTTTTTGGCTGGTTTTATGGAAGGTGTGCCTGAAAATGCTTATCTCAGCCTAGTTGCTTGAAGGGTGGGTAACTCTGTTCCTTTGTATAAATTTCTATTGAGTGAATAAGCAGTAACAAAACATACTGTGTTTTCTACTGGATAGAGACTCATCCTGTGGATTATCTTGTGAATGGTGAACAACTGAGGCATGGTGCAGCAATCAAAATAGGCAGGAGTTTGCTTGCAAAGTTAAAAGGGACACAACTTAATGTTGAAGTTGTTGAGTTTAAAATTTGGTCACAGTTTAGGTTTCACTGTAACAGTTTAAGCTTGATTCCAGTGCATCATGTCACAAGAAAAGAGTTTTGTAGATGGGAAAGTTGAACTGCGAAATCACCTGCATGAAATGTCATGTTGTCATGTTGAAAGCCCAGAAGAAATCAAATAGAAAAAATTCAAAGGTTTAACACTCTTTTATCATGTAGACCTTGTAACAGTTGTGTGATTTTTACAGGAGAAAGAATCATCAGAGGATTATAATGTGGCCTGCATCTTAACCCTACCACAGTATCAGAGAATGGGCTATGGCAAGCTCCTTATAGAATTCAGTGAGTAAAGCCTTTTACACTCAAGCATCAGTATGCCTAATCTCCATACTGTTCTCCATACATTTCCTACTATGCTGACAAGAAGAATTTGTTTAACAATCAAGAGCTCCTTTATTTGGTGATCATTTTCTTTATTCTCCTGACCTTAATGTTTGTTTCTGGGGTAATATTGTAAGGAGAAATTAGATGTCACTCTTAGGGGTCAATGGATTAAATCATTTGAAAGGCTGCTGGCAAGATTGGGAAATAGGGTTCTGATTCTTACTTCTTTTCCAAGTGCTCAAACTTAACAATTTTTTTTTTGCTTTAAACTTATTATCAATCATGTTTTATCTCTGCAGGTTACGAGCTTTCAAAGTTTGAGGGGAAAACAGGGACTCCAGAGAAACCTCTTTCAGATTTAGGACTGCTCTCATACCGCAGTTACTGGTCACAGACCATTCTGGAAATTCTTGTTTCACTTAAGGCTGGAGAAGATGGTACTCCGCCTGCAATTACTATCAAGTAAGAGAGCCATAGATGCTTTCTCATTTAAGTTAATTTAAAGTTCTCCCAACCATACATCATACAGGATTTCAATCAACTTTTTTTCTTTTTCTTTTAATAGTGACATCTGCGAGATGACAAGTATAAGAAAAGAAGACGTTGTCTCTACTCTTCAGCATCTGGGAATCATTCACTATTACAAAGGACAGTATATTCTGAATCTTTCCAAAGAAATTCTTGATGGACATAGAAGAGCCATGGTAAAGAGGAAGATTCGCATTGATCCAACCTGTTTACACTGGACTCCTAAAGATTGGGCAAAGAGAGGCAAATGGTGAAAAAAGGGGGATGATTAATAACAGAATGACAGTTGGAGAAGGAAGAAGATTGAGGAATAAACTGAGTTTTACTTTTTCCATGCTTCTGGTAGTTTGCTAAGATGCATATAAGGTCTAGTGATCACTACATCTTGGCTGTAGACAGGATGTTTTTCATGGGGGTCTTAGACTATCAGCATAGTGGCATCCAAGGGTGCTGCTTTTGCTGCAATTATAGACCATTCCTATATCTTGATAAAAAGGGGCTTTGCCTATCAAGGTTGTGTTGGAGTAGGCAGCTTATGTTGGTTAGACGGTGGTACCACTAAGATTAAGTAGATCAATTAATGTGTTTGGTAATGGCAAACTGGTTGATTAGCCTCTGGAGAAGTTGTTTCTCAGTCTTTATTTGAATTAGCAGATGTTTGCTGTGGCTAAAATTGATTTTTTTTTAGTTCTTCAGTTGAAATGTTATTTGCTGGCTTTAAGGTTTTTCTCCTCTCTCTGAAGAGCTATAATGTACTTGGCATTGTTCAACATGAAATTAGACTAGTAGTTGAAATAGAGTCTGGTTGCAGTAAAATTAAAGATGATGGCGATTTGTCAAACATTAGGGCAGTCTGAACCTCCAAAGGAGAGATTATATATCATTTCTTTATAAATAGGTTTTTTTTTTTAGGGAGAAGCTGTGTGGAGTGCGATTTGAGTTACAATATTTATTAATTCTGTACATACTGCACTGTTGGTAACTGTATTCACACTCTCTTCCTGCATGCAATCCATTTTTCATTATTATATAGCTTTGCTTATTCAAATTTGATAACATCTTCAGTTTGCAGGACAAATAAATATTGATATGTAATTACTAATCAAATGTTAAACTTTTCACAGTGCAAATGAAGATAAAGTGGAAAGTGAATTCTGCAGTGATAGCTAGCATTCATTACCTGTTATTTGTTTTAATTTTCTAAGATGCAGCTCTGCTAATGGGTGATTTTTGAGTGTTTGTAACTAATTATTCTTGTTCACATTAGGATATTACAAATCATTCTGCACTAACTTATTACTTTGTTAGGAGGTGCATGTCCTCAATTGTGGGCAAATGAAATTTTAGACATCTGGAATTTCGATAGGCTATTCAAAGCATTTACCCAAACATATCTGTTGTGAATTAGTATTCTTTGCTGTACATATGCCATACCTGACAAATTCAGACATCAATCATGTTCCAAGCAAGTCTAATTGTAAATAATGAAACAAAAGTTTTGGTAACTTAACTTGTTCAGCATTTACTGTAGATTTCATGAAGCATAAGATCCAAATAAAAAAATTAATTTAGTTTACCATTAATGTTTTGTACACTGGTTATCGAACTTATTGAACTTACAAGAATACATTTTTTTTTATTTCACTTGATAAAAGAAAATGTTCTGTACTTCATCCAAGTCTTCTTCTAAAAGAGAAATTTCTGGTACATCATAGTTAACTGTACATGGCTTTACCCAACTGTTGACATCAATACAGGGCTGTAGGAAGTGAGAGAACAGAAATATTTGTTTCAACTAAACCATTCCCCTCTCAGTAGAAGCATGAACACCCCTAAATTAAGCCAAAGGGTTTGCAAAACAAGCAATTATATCAATTAGCACTATGTACCTTATAGTTGAACACTGTGGCTTCTTCAAGACTTGGAACAGTGACTAAAATACATCCTGGTTTTATCACATGCTCTCTGATGAATTTCCAGGTTCTGTGCATAAAGAAAATGACTCAATGTTTCTCCTACCACAGTTGAAGTTCTCTCAGTACATTTTGGAAAGGATGTGGAGTTACCCACACTTTTTTTTTAGGTTTTAGATACAACTGAAAAGATAAAGAACATTGATTATTCTAATTTTTCCTACCTTATTTGCTGATCTGTTGATAAAAAAAACTCAAACACATTGTTGAGAATCACAATGTCAGCTGCAGAAAAAAGTTTAGAATAACTATTAGACAGTAAATTCTAAAATGGGGGTTACTCAAACTCTGAATATCCTTAGTTTGCTTTCCACCTTCAAGTAACGACTGTGCAGAATTTCCACTAAAAAATATTGTTACTGTTGCAGGAATAAATAAGTTAAAATCATCCTTTATAGGATATACTAGGACAACTATTCACCTTTTAGTGTCTGTGGCTCACTGGATATTTACCTCGCCACTTTGCCGTCCAGTAAATATCCACTTCCACTTCAGTAAATAATTATTAATTAGTATATACCACACATGTGGAGGTGTGGTAGCCTCATGGTTAGTGCGCTCGACTCCGGATCGAGTGGTCCGGGTTCGAGCCCTGGCCAGGACATTGTGTTGTGTTCTTAGGCAAGACACTTCACTCCCACAGTGCCTCTCTCCACCCAGGTGTATAAATGGGTACCGGCAATTTAATGCTGGGGGTAACCCTGCAATGGACTAGCATCCCATCCAGGGGGGAGTCGAAATACTCTTAGTCGCTTCATGCTACAGAAACCGGAGTTAAGCACCGGCCTAATGGGCCACTAGGCTCGTAAACAGACTTTACTTACTATATACCAGACAAGTGAATATATGCATTTCATGCCTGCTGATTGGCTAGTTTGGAAGTGAATTGCAAGTACTTTTCACCAATGGGCAGCCAAAGAGACAAAATTGTGCATCAAGAGTTTAATTTCGGATCATTTTGAAAGAAATAATTAAAACTAATTTATTGGTATATTTGCAGTCTAAACTAAAACAATCATTCCCCTCAGAGTTGGTGAAAGTGGTGGATATCTACTTTCACCTTGGTGTATAACATTTTGTTGTCTAGCACTTTATGCTAGATACATTGTTATTTGTAAGCCTTGTAAACCTGACAGTAGATAAAGATTATCTATCATATGACCAGTACAACCCCTTGCTTGCTTTAAGCAAAAAAAAAAAAAAAAATTGAAAATTCAGAGCAAGAGGCAAAGTGGTGTGAGCAGGGTTGGAAAAAAGCTGCTCAGCAACTGTACTTCCCTAAGAATACTTTCTTTCCACTCCCAGTTATCAGTGATAAAAATTTTAAGTTATTTTTTGCAACAAGTGTGATCACTGTCATACCTTGTTCCATGAGGGATTGCTCACTACAAATATCAGCATGTCTAATCTTAGATAAAAAAAGAGCACTTGTCATTTCACATCATGTTTCCATAAAATGTTGGATAGAACAAACTTTACTCTCATGACACTTATCAGCAGTTTATCCTAAATACCTTGTTTTAAAAACACAATGGTCGCTCCTGACGATCAGTTTCTATTTGAAGTGCTCAGAAAAGAATTTCACTAATTTATGATCAATTGTTATTACTAAAATAAAATTACAGTTCCACAGTAAAACACTAAGTAACTGATGGTGTGATTGGGCTGTGAATCTCATGGCCTTTTTGGAAGCTGGCATGCAAATAATTCCAATCTTTACCAGTCCTATTATTTTTCAGTTCAACAAACTCACCTCAACCCGATCATGCATTCTGTACTTTTCTGTTATTTCTTGTTGTAAATTGCACAGCTCCAAGTTAATTTCAACTCCAACAATCTTCTTTATTGGACTGAAATGATAAGCCTGTGAGTAAACAAACAAAAAAAAAAAAACATTTTATACAATCATGTAAACTATGTACCATACTTGTGAGAGGCATGGTGGCTAGATAAGAGTTTGCATGCTGCACTTGGGGTTGAGAGGCTCAAGTTCAAGACCTGGCTGGGTAATTCTGCTGTGTGCTTAGGCAAGAGAATCTACTTTCAACATGCCTCTTTTCACCGAGGAGTAAATAAATGGGGTATCCCTGAAATGTCACCAGAGCCTGACAAAATGCTGGGTGTAACCTGCAATGGACTAGCATTCCATCCAGGGGGGGGGAGTGGTGATCCTTCTTACTGATTCATGCTGCAGAGACTTAGACTGTGGGCTTCTAAGCACAAGTGCAGAATTTGGAACCTGTTATTTTTTAGATGTGGGGGGGTGGGGGGGGGGGAAGTGAGGCTGGTACAATTTTTTAAAACCAGTCGTAGTTTTTACATACCCTTGCCCAATTTCATGTAGAAAAAATTATCATCCACCCTCTCATGTGATCCAAAAAAGTTATGATCCTCCCCACCCTAAGCTTAAATTTTTGGTGACCCTCTCCTTTTTGGTTGCACAAAATGTAATCAACCTCTATTGCTCAGTACACCAGCCCTCCCCCTGTAGTAGGTGACAGGTCCCTTAAATGTTTTCTACACCAATCAATGTTTTTTTTTGCACATACTTATTACAATTATATAGATCTCTGTCATTGGCAAACAATTTTTTCATAGTACGTTTCTGACATCAGTAAGTTGTGGTAATTGCAACATTATTGGTTTAGAATAGTTATAAATCTAATGATAAAAACAAAACACATGAAAGTACTTGCCCCATAAAGAACAGCACCCAGTCTGGAGCCAACATCAACTAACAACCTATCTGCTAGATTTGTTGCAATGGAAGGAAGAGCTGCTTGAAATATGAATTTTAACTGCACAAGTGACGATGAATGGGAGATGAAAGCTGTAAAAAGTACATTACAATGTTATGGAGAGTGTGTTGCATTACAGAATTGCTAAAAATAGAAATGAAGAAGTTTCAAGAATGCTTAGTCATGCTGACTCATTGAGAACTTTTAATAGAACTTTCTAGAACCCTTTGTCAGCATATTTTGTTATGATGCAATAGTAATGTAATGATACTAAAAACAGTTGTGTTACTGTAACAGATCTCTAAAATATTCTAGAACATTTTGTAAAACATATATAAGGAGTTGCGATCGGTTAAAGTTAGACCTTTTTTAGTGAGTTAGTGCTGTCGTGAAGAGCCCAGAGGAGCTGGTGTTATTACAGAGCCGGACTACAGAGAGTTGTTGGAATTATTTACTGTTATTGGAATCGTCAGCCATGTGGAAGGCTTCAGTGAGAAAAGTACCGTGGATGTCGATAAGTTACAAGGATCTCTAAAGAGAACTGTGAGTTGTGCAGTAGTGTACTGAGGTTATAGTTTTATAGACGGCTCTAGGATAAGAGG
This sequence comes from Stylophora pistillata, assembly GCF_964205215.1. Lineage (NCBI taxonomy): Eukaryota > Metazoa > Cnidaria > Anthozoa > Scleractinia > Pocilloporidae > Stylophora > Stylophora pistillata. The sequence continues at coordinate 8,884,278 of NC_142524.1, read as the reverse complement.
TTAGTTATTGTATTGGTTATTGGTATCACTCCGTAATAAGATTATTACGTCAGTTAATAAAGTAGTTGAGTTGGTACGAGTTGTATCTTTCTAACAGTTGAGAAAATACTGTAACAACAATAACATGAGTATTGCTTTGTCACGGTGTTAGCTAAACAATAATTCTTGAATTTTTTTTTTCCATATATTTTGTAAGGAGTTGACAAAGAGACTTTGTTTAACAATCAAGAGCTTTTTCAGTTGGTAATCATTTCTTTTATTCTTGAAATCTTGATGTGCGATTCACGAGTGCCATAGTAAGGAGATGCTACTTAGGGATCAAAGGGTTAAATATCAATAAAAATTATAATTAATAGCAAATATATATATCTTATTAACCAAGTGCGAGGGCCGTACTGGGAGAATATCGGCCCGAGGTCTTGACAGTATGGACTGAGCGCAGCAAGGTCTGTACAAAAAAGAACGAGGGCCGATATTCTTGCAGTACGGTCCCGAGCAAGCTTGGTTAATAAGAGATTTATTATACGACTGAAGTTCAAAGGGACACAAGTGCGGTATCATTCGGGACAGTGCCTGGTCCAATACTGAGAGAATATTGACCGGCAATAGAGCATTTTGATTGGTTGATTTTAGTTATTGGCCCTCTGACTGCCTGAGTCGTGTATTATAACTCACATACTTAGTGGGGCGGTATTGTGAGAGCCACATTGTTTACAGTAGTTACGACTCATTTTTCCTTCATCACAAAGTCTATCGATGTCTTCATCGCTATACAAGAATGAGTCAACATGCACTGTGGTTGAAGGTTGACACGCTAGGCCCTGCAGTGAATAAAAAACAGAGAGGTATAAAAATTGTGATTTGTTTTCCCTTAACAAAATTGTTGGTACTTTTAGCTCACTCTTACTCCAGAGAACTCTTACCTTTCCTTCTTCAGGGTGTCTAATCTTTTCTGTGTCCAGTACTCCTTGCAGTGGAATTATCCTTTTAATGTCCTTTGCGATCTTTTTTAACCTTTTCTCTGCCCAATTCAAAGTGTCATCAATAGTTTCTCCGGAATGTTTACTGGTATATGCATTAGAACAATGTTCCATAACCCATTCAACAAAATCTTCAGAATCGTTGGGGTCAACTTTTAATAGAGTGCGAAGAAAGGTCGACCTTGCTTCTTCGAGAGAGCAAGTGCAAGAGTCGTTGTCTTCCATATGACTCAAGTAATCAAGTAACTCACACAATCACAACCAGAAACAGCTTGGTGGTAGATGAGAGCTCAAACTAGCTCCTTCAAATGTTAAAAAATTTGAAGATTACATGTGCGTTTGGCTTGGTTTCCAAGCCAAAACATCGCGTGGTCACAGAGCCGAGGTAAGATGGCGGTTGCCGATGTGGTTATCAAGCAAGAGGCTGTAGATGCCGTGGATTTAGAAGAGAGAGTTGTCCAGCTTTGCAAAGAGAGTCCTAAAGGAATAACAGATCAGATTATTTCGCAGGATATGCCAAATATTCCACCGCAGCAAAGAGTCACGGCCATAAACAGACTTCTCTCAATGGTGAGTCTTGGCTAGAATCGCTCAGCTGAGTTTCAGAATTTATGCTTATTATCTCCTCGTTTCAACAAACATGTTTGACATTGAATAGTTTAACTATTTCGAAGGAAACTAAGACGAATATTTGGGTAAAATGTACACTTAATTATTAGAAATTAATGACGCAGCCTCACGAGTACACAGAAATTCGTTATGTTAGCAAGTTTGTTTTTCTAACTTTCGACAATTCTTTCGCGGTAGGGTAGGATTGAACTTCTTAAAAGTGGTACACAACTTTTATACAGATACAAAGATGCCCAAGCAACAACGTAAGTTTTAGCCTCTCATTTTCTTAATTTCTTAAGGGTAAGATCAAATTAAATATGGCTAGATAACAGCAGCAAAGAAAGTTGTAGATCACCCCATGTAGGGCAACAAATTTGGAGTCAATAACAGATGTTGAGTTCCTGAAGATGAGAAGCTTTGAATGTCTAGTCATAGAGAGAGAACAGGTCGAGATCTGCAGAACCCAAGAATTTTTCCCCTGTGTTCTAGATCTGTAAATGGCTGTTCTCAATATAATACCTGTATTTCCCTTTTCCTTGTTTAGTCAATATTAGTTTGTAGATAGAGTGTGAAGAGAATTATACAACAATGCAGTGAAATAACTTCTCTTCAGATTTTCTCCAGTGTGGTGGATGGGAAGAATTTTTTAGTTATGGCCATGCTCATTTTGGTAAATGAGCTAATAAGTTTGCTGTCAGGCTGAAATATTACCTGATAACTACAGACTGATATAAAAACTGTCAAACTATCAAGTGGACATACAATGGGTATTTATTGATAGATTAATATTATGACCTCTCTTCAACAGAAAAACTAAAGGATTTGAATTAGAAGAGAAACTTGTTTATCAGATTATAGAAGAGGCACAAAACAAAGGTACATGCATTAATACTGTTGCATGTTTTAACTTTTTATCAAAAATGTAATAAAAATAGCTTTGATTGTTTTTTTTTTAACTCATGTCCATTAGCAGGGGACTGGCCATCTCTCATACATATACGTATAGGTTAATTGACCACTCCCCATAGGGGCTTCTCAGGGCCAACACCCACCCATCCCACCCAGGGGAGGACATCCACCACACAGTAATCTCGTGCATGGGAAATTAATGTCTCCTACCCCTAACCCTGCAGGAGACGGGACCTACAGTTTATTCGTCCTTATCCGAGAAGACTAGAATATCTATCCATTTTTTATTATAGAAAGGTAGCAAATTCTCCTCACTTTTTTTAAGACTATGAGTATCGGTCCGGCCGGGGCTTGAACCCTCAACCTCCCGCACAACACAATCCGGAGCTCTAACCAATTGAGCTAACTGGGAGGTGGTTAGCTCAGTTGGTTAGAGCAACATCACTTGACATCACTTTTAAACCTCTTCCAAAATCTAGATAACATTACTCCACACTTCTCCACACTTTCTGCAGAGCATTTCTTATAATTTCAGCTCTGAGAATTTGGTGTCAGATTGAACAAGTCTCAATTTTTATTTCTACTCCTAACCATTCTGCTTTAAAAGTTAGTGATATTGTAAGAAGTTCTTTTTTAATCACTGGTGGGCATGAAATTTTGTCATGTTTTATGTGGCACTACTTGTTAGGAATCTGGATCAGGGACATTAGATTCAAAAGTAATATACCAATGACTCAAGTCAACAAGATTGTAAAGAACTTGGAAAGTAAGAAGCTCATTAAAGCCATTAAATCAGTTGCTGTAAGTATTACAAGTATTTTTTTTTTTTTGTTTGTAAAATCAGTGGTTTCATAACAAGCCGGTGACCACTGGAGTTCTGCCAGCTACTTGATTGTATGTCACTGGCTACTCTGGTCATAACAGTCTGCTTGTGACAAACAATCTCAGCATTATCACAGCCGCTTACTTTTCCAGAGTCGGCCGCCTACTTCAAAACATTTTGAAACCACTGAAAATTAATATGTCACAATTTTTGTTGTGTTCTTTGTGGGTCACTCATTTCATCCATGACCATTGTAACCCTTTAATTAACTCCTCAGATCTTTTGTTGATTCTCCCCTCTAGCTCCTATACATTTTGTTGTCAATTGGCTATGAGAATTTGGTGTTGGATCAAGACAACAACTTCTGCCTGATAAGTCTGGGTATTCTTGTAACTTTTTTTTGGATAATGGTGGGAATGCATTTTTGCTGTACAAATCTCAAGCAATTTACAATTCTCTACCAAGGTCCTAAAATTTGGAACTCTCTCCCTATTTCAGACACTCGTTCGTCAAACTTTCTCAGCTTTAAGACGAAATTGCAAGAGTTTTTACTTGATAAATAATCACTGAATTGGCCAAGCCGCTCATTTGCAGCACTTTTTCTTTACTTGATTTATTATTGTAAGTGAGGTGGCTCTCCCATAAGCCCAGTGGCTTCTTGGGTCTCCTCACCTTGAAACTGTTATCGTTGTAATTAAATATTTTCATTGTTAAAATAAGGCAAATAAAAGATGATGATGATATTATAGGGAGAAGTTACATGTTAATCACTTCTGGGAGTTAAAGGATTAAATTGATATGGTTGAATTTCCCAACAGAAAACTTTACATTGACTGTTTTTGATTGAAAGTGATTACCAGACATCTTTGTGCCCACAAGTTGAGGAAAGACAAGATTGCAGCCTGTTCTCCTCATCTCTGGCTTTAGACAGTTGTCTTTCTGGCACATTAGTACTCATTTATCCCACCTCTTTTACAATATCCATCACAATTCATTAACTTAATGTGTTTCTTGGTGCCACAAGTCCAAAAAAAAAAAATTGGTCTGTGAGTCAACAGAAGACCATATATTTACAAACTTACCCAAATAAAAACAGTGAAAATCTTCTTTAAGTTCTTTTGTGATAAGAACCAGGGTAAAAAGAGTTTTTTTTTCTGTGGATATTGTCTCAGGTTTAATGACCATCTTTTTAGGCCTCCAGGAAGAAAGTGTACATGTTGTTCAACTTGGAACCAGATATAACAGTGACTGGAGGAGCTTGGTACAGTGATCAGGATTTTGAATCAGAATTTGTGGATGTTCTCAATCAACAGTGTCACAAGTATCTAGAACAAAGGGTATGAAAGTTGCTGTTCCATAATCTCAGAATTACTTCTCAGTAAGCAAGATGTGGCTCCCAAAGTTGATGTGCTTCAATGCGTAGAATTTGTCATCTGGCACAAGTTAGCAAAATTAACAAGGGGGAGGGGGAATCAGTTTATACCCCCACCAACTCTTCCCTCTCCAGGTTGGTAAAAAATTATAGCCAACAGTGGTAAAACTTCTCTTTTTATAGGCATCCTTTGAAAGTTGATTTTTTCACCCTAATTTGTGTTGTTTTTCTGTGTATACTTATTTCTGTAACTCCCACCCCTTGAAAGAACAAACCTCAGTAAATAACAATTAACACCAAATAACAAAACAGCACCAAATTGCCTTTAGTTTTATTTTAAAAAAAATTTGCTGACAAAGTAACATTAACCATCAAGCGTTACAATTGAGGATGTCTTGGAATTGTTTTTATTATCTGTCACTAGTATCTCTTTTGAAAATTTGAAATTAATGTATTTTTGTTCATTACAGGCTTTACAAGCTGAACAAATGAATGTGGATCCACTGGCCAAGAGGAATGCATCTTATTCATCATGCTATGATGTATGGAAGTATATCTCTGAATTAGGGATTAGCAAGGTAAATTTAATTGAAAAACAGTGTTTTTTTTCTTGAAGTAGTAACCTGGTTGCTGGTAAAATTTACTTTTTGTAGTACCAAATATTACCAACTAAAATCACTTGGAATTCTTGAAAATTCAACAAGTAAAAGATTGTTCTACCCAAGTGATGTCCAAGCATAATTATATGTCAACTTTTTTTAATACTGTGTTAGGTTCAACTGGCTGAAGGGGACATTGAAACAATTTTAAACACGCTAGTCTTTGATGGAAAGGCAGAAATGTCACTGGTTGTTGATAACAGCTCAAGCAGATCATCGCAAGATGGTCAGAAGAAACTTTACAGAGCACTTGCCCCATTGCTGCCAGCAGCAGGACTCATGAGTACACCATGCGGTGTTTGTCCAGTAAGGCTTGGTTTACCCTGTCTAGAAATATTATAGACCACTTTCATAAATGGCTGCCGGATTAATATTCTTTTGTTTAAATTTAAATTAATAGCCCTTCTGGCCTCGCTTGAGATAATGTATTCTTTTGAATTTTGTACTGGAGAACGAGGCCAGAAGGGCTAATTTAAATTTAAACAAAAGAATATTAATCCGGCTGCCATTAATGAAAGTGGTCTATAATAACAATCATAAATAATCATAAATTGTTACAATATGAATCACAAACAGGTGGTCAAACACTCCTTGAACAATCTTGGTGGCCATCTGAGAATGATGTGAACTGATAATTATTGTTCCTTACTTGTTCATCAACCAAAACACAATAAATCCCCATAAATGTGTGTGGAAAGAGTAGCCTCCATATATTCCATTAAATCCAGACCAATGCTCCACATTCCCTCAGACAGGCAACAAAAATGCATGAATCCCCCACCCACTTGAGAGTGGATCTGCCATTAACTAAATCCCTCCCAAAGCAGATGTATCCCAAGGTGGGCAGGAGGGGGTGGGAAATCTCAGAGTTAAGTTCAACAGGGGCACAAGAAGCAGAGTATTGGATCTCTACTTTGTGTTAAGATTGGGAAAGAACAAACCAAAAGGTAACTATCCTCCCCTTGGGACTGAAGACCGAAGGGTAGATTCTCTAACAATGATGTTGATATTTCATCCCATAACAGGTCTCCAATCAGTGTCGCGATGGTGGGCCCATATCTCCAAGCAAATGTATTTACATGAGGGACTGGCTCTCTGAGCTTTAACACTCTCATTGACTTGGTAAATGAAAAATAACTGATGGTGACAGGCATGTATTTAGGGCGTTTGGGTCAGATGGTGGACTTTTATTTCATTTAGGCACCTGGACAACAATTTACTGCTTAGCAGTTAAATTTTAGTAGGGTTCTAAGATTTAGGATTTCACCCTGCTGAGATGCTTCAGAACAAAATAAAATTATGATTTTTTTTGGAGACAAAGTAGTCTTTATTGGGGAACCATTCTTCATTTTTGTAAAAATGATAATTGTTTCATTGTTAAATTTCTCATTGCATTAACTGCTTGCTGAAATGTATTGAAGGAAACAAAATGCTTTAAAGTAAACTTTTGATTTGAACTCATTTCTTGGTATTTACAAGAAAATTTAACTTTTTCACCAAGTTTGTTCGTTACTTTTAACCCTTTTACTCCCAGAAGTGATTAACATGTAACTTCTCCCTATAATATCCATACATTATCCAGCAAACAGTTAAGGAGAATACTCAAACTTATGAGGTAGAAGTTGTGATCTTAGTTTAACTCCAAATTCTCATAACTAATTTAACACCTAGCATAACTGCTAGACAGGAGAATTAAAAACCAGATCCAGGGTGGATCCTGGGAGTTTAAGGGTAAAAAAGGGGAAGTGCAGAAAGGAAACCAACTGTGGCAACCTTTCTCAAAATTCTTCCAACTAACCGCCTCCCGGTTAGCTCAATTGTTTAGAGGGCCAGATTGTGTTGTGCGGGAGGTTGAGGAATCAAGCACTGGCCGGACCAATACTGATGGTCTTAAAATAAGTGAGGAGAATTTGCTACCTTTCTATAATCAAGAAATGGATAGATATTCTAGTCTTCTCGGATAAGGATGAACAAACTGTAGGCCCCATCTCCTGCAGGGTTAGGGGTAGGAGACGTTAATTTCCCATGCATGAGATTACTGTGTGGTGGATGTCCTCCCTTGGTGGGTGTTGGCCCTGAAAAGCCCCTATGGGGAGTGGTCAATTAACCTATATGTATATATGTATGTAATTGGTTCAAGGGAGTAAAAGAAAACTATTCTATGACTTGTACATCAATACAAAAATTTAAGTAGCAATAAAAGATAAGGAATCAAGTTAGCAAGAAGGGAAACCAAGGAGAAGCAAAAATGTTGATCACCACTGAGAAAATAACAACAGTTGGAAACTACCAGTATACATCGATTACTATGCAATCATTAAGGGACCGTGATTGATGTTTGGCAACAATAACAGAATTGTGATTTTTGTACAACAACTAGTCATAAATGGCTGTGTATTTACTAACGTGTTTGGTGTTTAGAAAAAACAAGGACACCTATAGTGGCAACATCATGGAAAATTGTTGTGTGTTTTATTCTAATCATTATAATTACTTCAGAAACTACCTCCTGTGTCGTGAATACAGAATAATCCATTATTTTGATGCTGAATGCATTATTTCCATTCGTCAGAAGATTCTAAGAGCAATGTCCATGAAACTTTGTTCAAGATAAGTACATATTAAATAATTCAACTTAAACAATTACATGAAATTTCTATCACGAATGGAGGAAAATGTGTATATATCAGTGTTTCTTTTTTCATTTTTTTCAGCTATTTTTTTTAAAAAAAATGTTTGAAATACACGTAATGCAGCCTTATTACTTACATAGATGGCCCCCAAAAATAAGCAAATTCTAGTTCAATAGCAATTTTCCTCTTCAGCTTCAAATACAAAACATAATTATGATAATTATTGTGCCAAATATTCAAATGAACGCCTGCTGACTTGACAAGCTGTCCATGAATGGTTTAACCAGCTCAGTAGTGGCAAAGTTGAAAATAAGTCCAAAGGTAATTGATATTGGTAAAGCAGGTAGAGCTTTCTTGTAGATAGCTAGAAGAAGGAGTGTTAGGCACAGGCCCTGCAAGGAACAAAATAACAAAGCCTATTAAGAAGTGAATAACAAGCTGAAATAATTCCCACTTAAGTTATAAACATGGTACAGTAGGTGGGCCAAGAATGGATGTCACTAAAAATTGGAAGCAATGAGAATTATAGTCTCTTGCAGAATTCTTGTTGTAACACCTCCAAGCAAGGCTTCTGTGTTTGATGTCAAGGACGGTCTTGATCAGGGTAATAATGTTGGAGATGATTTTGTGATTATGAAAACAGTTATTGATAAAAGTGACGATGATCAATGGCATTGGTAGCCATCACATCAAGAGGGGGTCTTAAAGGTGTTTAAAATTACTAAGATCATTGTTTAGAGACCAAGGGAAACTCTGATTTAACACTAACAAATTCAACCGTATCAAGCTGTCACAGAAAGGAGACAGCCCTCAGAGGGTTTACAGCAATGTTCTGCACTATGCTTATGATGCTAAATACTAGTAACTTCCCAAATTAAAACTGACTGCTCAGTCAGATCAAGACATCAGAATTTGAAGGAAAAAAAAAAAGAAAATACAAAACTGGTCTCCTTCAAATGTACTTTCAGTACTTTTCCAACATCAGTGAGCAGAATCATCACTGAGGTGATTTCACAACATGGAAATTAAGAGGAATTAATTAACGAGGGAATAATCAGTTTTCAGCACTCACTATAAGTATAGCTACAAAGCAAGCAATTGTTGTGTTCCAATCCTTATAGGAGGATGCTTTGCCAACCAGAACACTGTAGAATATGAAATCTCCAAGGCCTAGTTTTACACCCTCTGTTGATGAAAATCATAATAAATAACATCAAATTTAATAGACTGCTTCACAAGTTACTGTAAATCATTAAACAATGCATGATTCTTAATGCAAAAAAGAAACAATACAAACAACACATTAATTTCTGTGTTTCTTTACGTCTTCTTTACTATAATCATGTAAATTTATCCTGAAGAAATCATGCATGATTATGTTGAACAACTGGTCAATATGTCAAAACGTGAGGAAGAACTCTCTGAAGAATGGACACCGCATGTGAATAAAAACTCTGAAGCATTTTGACTGCGGCAAAACACACATGCATGCACACTCACACAAGCACATACTTTCAACACACAAAAAAATAAACATTCAACAAAAATGGCAAGAATTATCCAATTATTATCAAGATTATGTGTACTACATGAACAGATTCAAAAGTAATAGTAAATTATCTTCAAGACTCTGATAATGACTTATTCAATGTCACCAACAACAGTTCTTTTCAGAGCTCTGCTTACTGTGAAAATCTCACTAAATAATCGAATATTCAAAAGTATGCAATAATTGAACTTACTTTCTTCTTCTTCATCATCTTGACCATCATTTGCTAGTTCTTGTTGTTCCTCTTGTGAACCTAGGGCCCTTATGGCATTTTCTGCAGCCTCATTTGTGGGTCCTTCCCCTTCAGTTGACTCTAGTGATTCTTCTTCGTCTTCTGAATTAACCCGGGTGACTGATGTCACTCTTGCACCTCCACTGTTGTCTCTATCAGCCATACCAATTGACCACATCATGGTAGCTGGAAAAGCAACAAATAATTTAACTTTTCTTTTTCCAAAATATGCCTGCATCACTAATTGGAGAACACTTTTAGACAATGTTTTACATGTTGAACTGTACCCCTCCAAGACAATAGACTTACAGGAGTAAATTAGTGATGGGAAGAGAGGCTCATCTCTTTCTTGTGCAGTTTGCACCAAAATCTTCAAAGGCCCTTTGGGACATAGAACAGCACACAAATCTATGGGGGAAAAAGAGAACCGAACATCATAATTATTATTGTTATTAGGGGTATTTCACAAGCAATGTTATACTGAAAAGAGGGTGTTACTGCTTACCATAAAGTGAAATAGCTGCTAATATTGCCCAAGTAGTCCAGTCTGGCAAAAATTTGATAAACACCAGAGCCTATGAAGTAAAACAAGCTTTGCATCACTAAATGAAAAACAGAAATATGAAAGTTGTTACCAGCAGTCTGGAATTGTTAAGACTTACCACCACCCGTTTCACCTGTTTGGGTTTTACCTTACACTCCCATTCCTGGACACAGCTGCCTATTACTGGTAACACCACTGGTAGCTGCTTAAATTAATGAAAAATGTTTTTGAAACCCCTTAGTATGTTTTAGTCTGCAAAACTTGCTTTGTGCCTCATTGAAAGAGAATATTCTGGGGCATCTTTAATTGTCAAACATTGGGGATCTTACAGGATTCCTTTCAGATTGGCCACCACATTCTTTCATTCTTTGCTCCAAGTGAAAACCTCATCCGATATGTAAAGAAAGGTGGCAATTGTGGAATAAAGTGTCCAGAAGTGGACAAAATGTACAATGTAGCTTTGGTGTGTTTTAGCCTAATACCGTAATTTTCTTGCCTTAAACACCTGCCACTGTGGGTAATAGGGAGGTGTGGGTTATGCGACAATTTTGAAATCTACTGGCAGTTGAATCAAAGAAATTCTCACCTACCTGTGTTTCCACCTCTCAGATGAATTTTATTGTATTAATAAGAATGCCATAAAGCGGCACGAAAACATGATGCTGACTTAAGTTTATTCACGCACAATTAGTTGTGCGACAAACAAATTTATCAGCACGCATGTAAACAAAACTTTGATGGCGACAAAAATAAACCAAGGATAACTGGCGCATCAGTAACAAATTTCCAGTTAACACTAGCTTAAGCTGAAGAGAATTTTCCTGTTTTAAAGGACTTGTTAGGCCCAGTAGAACTGGAGACAATGATTTTTTTGAGAAATCAACAAATCAACATGGCGCTGAACGATGATCATTCACACAAAATGTGGCCACAAATTTGCATTCTGTCAAGTATGAAATCTTGTAAATTCTAGAGCATTTTTGTACAAATTTCCTTTGCTTTTAAGGTGTAGGTTATCCACCAGTGCAGGTAATCTGTTGAGTTTTTTTTTGCTGCATGCAATAATCGGCCAGTGTGGGTAATCAGCTGTGCAGGTAAACGGCCAGAAATTACGGTAAGTGTTACCAGTCACTTGTTATTTACTAGGTACATTTTATTTTATGCTTTAAAAACAGTGACCATCTCAAAATATTAGAAAAATTGAGGCTTACCATCAAAGCACTAACTAAGATAAGATATGCTTGTTGTAGTCTAAGGGGTCCTTTCCAATGTATGCAAATCATCCCAACGACCCCAAAATTCCAGAGTATCAGTGACAATGTGAAGTAGTCCATTGCTACATTGTACACCTTCAGCACCTCTCTGTTGAGCACAAGGACAATGATTGCACATTAAAAAGTCTTGTGACTGACATAGAAAGCACCTTGACCAAGAACACAGACAAGCCTTGGATAGATGACAACTTTGGAAAACAGAATGGTGTGGCAAGGAACACACAGTAAATAGAGATATTTTCAATGGGTGTCAAGACTAACTGGTGATTGAATTAGGTTTATTTAAACAAGATCTGCTATAGGCTTTGAAAACTTACTAGACAATTGATAAAACTGAAAGTCCAATACCAACAATTATTTACATTACTTGTTTAAGAAGTTATACAATGGAACAAGTTCTGATTGGTTCCTTTAATGGAAAAAAAAAAACAAAAAACAAAGCTGGTCAAGTGAGTGTGAAGTATGGATGACTTACTGGAAATAAATGTAGCCAAAGAAGAATAACAACATTAAAGATGATAGCACCAGCCATCCTGATATAACCTAGGAGACAACCAGAGCATTTAAAAGAATTTTTAACAATAAATTTCTGGGAATGGAAAAGAATCTATATTCCTTGATAGCTGCCTTCTGGTACAATGTAACAGATCAGAAATAACACTGTTTTTCTACTTCAGAGACTTGGCACTTATTTTGATTTCTTTTTTAAAAAGGATCTGAACATTTCAGCATAATGAAGTTGTTGTAAAGAAGGTTGTGGTTCTTGATTGTAGCACTGAGGCAGTCATACCAAATACATGTCTCAAAATGCAGTCCCTTGTCAATTGGAGCAGATCAGCTCATTCTGACTATTTAACAATTATTCCACGAGCGCGCGTTGGATATGAGATAATAGATAGCCAACGAGGCGCGTAGCGACGAGTTGGCTATAATCATCTCATATCCAACAAGTGCGAATGGAATAATTGTTTTATTAAAAATGTTAAATTAAATTATTAAATTATATTAAATTTTTTAGCTCCCTTTTAATTTTAAGCTGATGCTTACGCTTATCATATTTGTAGATTATGGTATATTGGCTCATATACCATAATGGCTAAGCCAATAAAAAGTCTTAAATTGCATTATCCAATGATCCAGTTTTTAATAAAAAATGTTAGTCTTTATCAGGAACCGAAGTTGTTTCATAACTGGTCTATCTCATTGTCCGATGACTGCCAGTATCTAGTTAGAATGTAATGATTTACATACTCATACATGCGACAATACTTTATTCAAGAGGAAAAAATCAAAATTACAAAAATATATCTCAAAAGGGGATATCTAGAGGTCAACCCTATATAAAAGATTCCAGAAGTAAAGAAATGAAAAGGTAACCAGACAGCAATGATTCATCATCAATCAAAATTTATCACCACATGATGTAGTTAACCTAACTAACATGTTACAGATGCAAATAGAACACTTAAACCTTTAAAGTTCATGCAGCATTTAAAATGTTCCACCACCTTGGAAATTGAGAGAGCTACACAATGTATGGTAATCTTACCTGTACACTGATCTCAATGTACAGAGTGGAAATACGGCTCTCATTTCAGAGGCAATCTTGATATAATCATCATAGCTTCAAGGTAACATAACTACTAATGTATATGAGCACGATCCTTCGCAGTAAAGCACTATTTGAGCAATAGTGAAAATCAGACCTGAAAAAAAAAATTTCAGGCCTGTACGGGATTCGAACCAATGACCTCTGCGATACTAGTCGTACAGGCCTGAAATTTTTTTCAGGTCTGATTTTCACTATTGCTCAAATAGTGCTTTACTGCAAAGGATCGTGCTCATATACGTCTCATAACCGCAATTCACACATATGTTTCATATGTTTGTTGTTGTTTGATAACTACTAATATTTGTCAGCAAACAAGACAGGTAAATTACAATACTCACACAATAGCATCTGAACTTATACAGCAGCACAAGGACAATGGTGAGAACCAGAACAACACCAATCACTATGAAGGCATTTGCTATTGCCTCTCCAGCCTTCCTTGCCTGGCTAATGTCTCCATCCTCGTGAAATGGTGTGTACACACTAATAAATAAACATTTAAGTTGATTGATTAGAAAAATGGCCACCAAAAGGCTTTTATTAAGCCCTCAATCAGAATAGAATAGAATAGACTTTATTTTTACGAGGGTAGCACGCGACAGTAGTTAAACTGATGATCCTGTGGCCCTCTCTAAATAATCCCAACCCATCCCACCCCAGGGGAGGACATTCATCACACAGTAATCTCGTGCATGAGAAATTAACGTCTCCTACCCCTAAACCTGCAGGAGATGGAACCTCCATTTATTAGTCCCTGTCCGAGAAGACTAGAATATATAACCATTTCTTGATGTTATAGAAAGGTAGCACATTCTTCTAAATTATTTTAAGACCTCCTGCACAACAGTTCAGCACTCTATCCATTGAGCTCATTCAGCTAGCAAACAGCTGATAAGGGGCACACAACAGACAGCAAGCAGATTGCTACAGGCAGCTAACAGTCAGCTAAGATATACTGGTAACCATCAGTTAGATGAAGGGCTATCAACACATGGTTGCTCAACATTTTCTCAAGGAGATCTTACTTAACTTTCTGCCAGCAAAAAAATTTTCACATCTTTGCACTGTTTCATTAAAAATTCTATCAACATGCCATCACACTTCACCAAAGACACCATCAAATTGGGTTTAACATGAGAGCTGACAGTCTGTTACTTCACTGCCCTTTGCAAGAGCTTCATTAAGGAAGGATAGACCTTGCCCAAAATAGGATTCTTTTTTTCTTGTTTTTCGCTTAGTACGGATGATTAACGTACTATTAAAATTAAGCCAATTTGATCAGACTTGTTTGAGTTCTGCTGTTCTTGCCCATTATAAATCTAAAAATTCTATCTTTCTGTTATTTATCTACATCTATGCAAAGGAATCATAAATTTAGGGAAAATCGGTTGAAAAAGAAGATAAAACAAATAGGTCTTACGGCTGAGTAATAAACCTTCCAAACCCATGATGAGTTGTCCGTACCGAGTACTAAGGTACTAAGCAAATTCAGAACAAGCCGTGATGACTTGTCTGTACCGAGTACTAAGGTACTAAAGTACTAAGCAAATTCAGAACAAGCAGTGATGAGTTTTCCGTACCGAGTACTAAGGTACTAACGTACTAAGCAAATTCAGAACAAGCCGTGGTGAGTTGTCCGTACTGAGTACTAAGGTACTAACGTACTAAGCAAATTCAGAACAAGCCGTGATGAGTTGTCCGTACCGAGTACTAAGGTACTAATGTACTAAGCAAATTCATAACAAGCCGTGATGAGTTTTCCGTACCAAGTACTAAGGTACTAACGTACTAAGCAAATTCAGAACAAGCCATGATGAGTTTTCCATACCGAGTACTAAGGTACTAAAGTACTAAGCAAATTCAGAACAGGCCGTGATGGGTTGTCTGTACCGAGTACTAAGGTACTACTGTACTAAGCAAATTCAGAACAAGCCGTGGTGAGTTGTCCGTACTGAGTACTAAGGTACTAACGTACTAAGCAAATTCAGAACAAGCCGTGATGAGTTGTCCGTACCGAGTACTAAGGTACTAATGTACTAAGCAAATTCATAACAAGCCGTGATGAGTTTTCCGTACCAAGTACTAAGGTACTAACGTACTAAGCAAATTCAGAACAAGCCATGATGAGTTTTCCGTACCGAGTACTAAAGTACTAAAGTACTAAGCAAATTCAGAACAGGCCGTGATGGGTTGTCTGTACCGAGTACTAAGGTACTAACGTACTAAGCAAATTCAGAACAAGCCGTGATGGGTTGTCTGTACCGAGTACTAAGGTACTAACGTACTATTTTTCCGTTCAAAGCGAAATATAGGCCAAAATAGTAATTCTGGCCTCGTGTTATCTTCAAAAAAAACAAAAAGCCGTTGATTACTATAGGGTATTTACTACTTCAAAACAGGAATGAGAAGGCTCTGGATTAGAAGAGTATTTTTTTTCTACTACTGAATTGGCAACAAGTAAATAAGAGGGAGACATGGAAGGTTCTGAGTACGCAACACCACAAACAAAAGAGAACTAGCACCTCAGCAACCAAAAAATCTTCTCAAAGGACCGACATCGCAATATACACTAAGTTGCACGATTTAAATGGTCTGGTTTGGCCGATCGTGTGAGTGGTAGAGGTCCGGAGGTCAAGTAAAATGCTAGCCAATGTTTATTAAAGATTCATTAGGATTTATTGCTTACTTTGTTTTACCAAAATATAGTTTCTAAAAGGGTTAAAGAAAAAACTGCAATTCATAAATGGTTTATTTCAACAAAAACGGTCAGTTTGAGATCACCAAAAAAACGCAGTGCAAGTTGTTCTCCACTACATTACTGCATTAAAAATAAGCTACACAACACAAAACCACAAACCCCAATGGTTATCAATATACTCCTTTTTTCACAGACTAAATCAAATGTTCAATTTCATGGCATGCATGAAAAGAACGAGAGTTGTAGTTAGTACGCTAGTACGTAAGTATTCATGCTTGCTCGCTCGAGAGCTGTAGTTAGTACGCTAGTACGTAGGTATTCCTGGTCATTCGAGAGTTGTCGTTAGTATGCTAGTACGTAGGTATTCATGCTCGCTCGAGAGCTGTAGTTAGTACGCTAGTACGTAGGTATTCATGCTTGCTCGAGAGGTTTAGTTAGTATGCTAGTACGTAGGTATTCATGCTTGCTTGAGAGGTTTACTTAGTACGCTAGTACGTAGGTATTCCTGCTCGCTCGAGAGCTGTAGTTAGTACGCTAGTAGGTAGGTATTCCTGCTCGTTCGAGAGTTGTAGTTAGTACGCTAGTACGTGGGAATTCATGCTTGCTCGCTCAAGAGCTGTAGTTAGTACGCTAGTACGTAGCTATTCATGCTTGCTCGCAAGAGGTTTAGTACTGTTAGTACTGTAGTACTGATGAAAGCTGTTAGTACGGTAGTACTGATGAATAAGCAAAAATCTACAGAAAAGAATTCCTATAATGGGCAGCATATGAGGAAGGACACAGCCAAAGACACGTTCAAAAAAGATCCCTAGTACGTCTGAAACCCAACAAATTTTTCACAATTTTACTGACATTTCCTATTTATAATCTGAGAGAAAACCCTGGCAGTATACAACTAACAGCCATGGGCAACTTACAGGTATGTGCCTTCTTTCCGTGTATAGTATGTGACTGATGCTATAGTTGCTACAACGACCAACATACAGGTTGACACAGGAACTATTAACATCATAACACTCTTGGCTCCATATTTGAGCATCTCCTCTTCATCCATTTCACTGTCATGGGGTGATACATCTCGTACCCTTGGTTCTCTCCCCTGATTTCTCTGACGTGCCCTTGATGACCTTTCATTACTATCTTCAAACTGTTCAGGAGCAACATCGTGACAGGAAAACAAATAATAAAGTGGAATGAACCTTTTGCACTCTAACATCAGTATCTGTGTTCTCCATACAGATCTCTATACATTTCCTTTGGTACTGGCAAGAAGAATTCATTTAACAATCAAAGCTTCTTGTGTTGATAATATAATCATTTCCTTTATTCTCAATATCCTAATGAATGATTCAGCACTGTTGCTGTAAGGAGAAATTAAATGCTGGTCACTCTTAGGATTTACAGGGTTAGGTCATGAGAGTAAAGGATATGATCACCAGGACCCAGTTGTTCAAAGACTGATTAGTGCTAACCCAGGGTTAAATTTTAATCCAGGTTTCCTTATCCCTTTGTTCAAAAGCTTGAACAAAAGCTTGAACAAAAGCTTGAACAAAAGCTTGAACAAAAGCTCATCTTTCAAACCAGCAGTCTAAATCCCACAGGGATCAACGAACGTTTATCATTTCACTAATTTGTTCATGTTTTTCTCATTGCCATGTTCCCACCAATAACGTAGCTCCATTTTTTGCCTTTAAGAGCACACACAACCCACAATTCCTCTATTTGCTCCGAAGAAGGGCTAACACTCGAAACATCAGCTTTTGTAATCATTACGGTGGCCAATTTACCATTTCAACTTTGTTGATATATCCAAATTATTCCTCTGTTCAAAAGCCTTTCTTGGATAATTTTCTCTATTCTTTGAAGGACATCCAGTCATCATATTGTAGACAAAAATAACTGTACTGAATTTTCTTTTAAATCTTTCAGATCTTAAATCCGATTTCACACTAACCCTAGGTTATCTTAACCTAGCTTTGAACAACACGGCCCAGCTTTAAAAGCTCTTGTTTGTTAAACAAATTCTCCTTGTCAGCACCCTAGGAAATGTATAGAGAACAGTATGGAGAATACAAATACTGATGTTAGGGTGTTAACAGTTAAACAACTCCTGGATGGAGAGAGGACATTTGATAACTCAATCACTTGAACTGAGACTGGACCCTAGCCCTTCACATCAAAAGTTTATTTTCAACCCACAGTTATTGTTACCCCCTTTTCTTAAAGATTTTTTTCTGAATAGGCCAGGTTAATAATCTAAGAAAAGGCAGTGTAAATCTCGCAGATTTTAGAGAAAGGGGAACTTAGAATATGTGTTTACGGGATTTGACAGAAGTGTATGCATTTGTGTCTTTTTAAAAGTCACAATGATCAAGTACAGACTTGATTTCGTTCCACACAGGCTCGAACTTTCTGCTGTTTAGTGCACTGAAAGTCTACCAGGAAGTTACACCGACAACACTAAGTACGTTTAAATGTCACTGATAGAAGTTCTGAAACTGAGCATTCTTTGAATATTAAACACCTAACTAAGGAAGATAAGGTTTGTAATGATTATATGTTAAGGTGATTCCTGGCCGTAAAAAACAATCAAAGAAAACTCAAAAATTGTAACAGAAATGTCACTTTTGAATTTTCCGCCATCAAAAGTACTAACCACATCTGTTATTTCGTTATTTTCTCCATTTCTTGGAGTCCGACGATCACCAATGTTTCTGTTATTTTCAAAAGCCTGAGTGACTACTTCGCCCGACATTAGACTGGTTCTTTCGTCCACCTCTTCTTCGTTCATGTATATATTACGCCAAACATCGGCAGCGACTCTAAACAGAGATTCCTTTTACTAAAGCCGTAATTTTTTTTCGTCTGCACGAGGCTTGGCAATTTTGTTAAACCATCATGGCTGAAACAGTGACGTTATATCTCGATATCAGGCTGTGGCCGGAGTAGGCTGGTGACTAGGAAAGGGCGTGACATACGTGACACAGAGAGAGAGAAAGAGAAAGGACATACTTGATAGTTACCTCTAATGGGTTTACAAACGCCATACATGGAGGCAAATGTACTGGAAAACCTGATATTGACATTTGTCAGGTTTCCCTGACAGCCAAGCTCAAAGCTACTGTTGTCCATTATTAATTTGAATAGTAATTAATTCACTGAAAAGCTACCCTATACCTTTTGATGGATAAGTTATAGGTAAAAGACTTTTTGCACGAGGTTTAGGATGAGCTGAAAGAGGAATTGGCCAGTGCTGCTGAAGGGGAGGAGGGTGGGGAAGTTTGCAGACACTGTGACATCAGTAGACTTGCGAGAAAAGAGAGATTTTGCATGGAATAGCATACAGAAGCAAGGGTGTAACCAGGGGGGGTCATGGGGTGCCTGTGACCCCCCCTTGGTAGGCTTTCTTTTAAGCAAACAACCTACAATATTCAGGTGGTGAAAACGTCATGACAATATCTTGGCCTGCCCATTATACTCTCACCGCTCATCCCAAAACTGTAACATTAGTAAAACATGTACCGTGTGGAGGTCGATGTGACAATCTGGTGGGTAGCCTCTGTGACCCCCCCCCTTTGAAAAATCCTGGCTACGCCCCTGATAAGGTCTTAAGAATTTCCCTGGTGACTTGTACGACCAAAAGAATTTCTGCCACAAGAGTGCGGAGTTATCCGATCAACAGGTGGTGGCTGTTATGCAAATGAGAATATGTTATATACTTCTGGTATGAAATGATGCACTGAATTCTCCAGTTGTTGACAAACTTTTAATAATTCCTTAATTGACAAGGCTTTTTAAAGCATGTGTCTGGTAAAATTACCTTGAATAGATTCTAACACAATGGACACGCATATTTCCCAACAAAAACTTAAGGTTGATTAATTTTAAAAATTCAGTACTTAATACTAAGTAAAGAAATTGAAGAACAAATGTGGGAAACATAATCCAGGGATCTTTTTTTAAAACCAATGCAGATCTTCATTTACAGGAGTTTAAATCCTTAAAATGTTGTTTGCTCAGATCCATGTTGAAACTTACAACTTCTTTATTCATTACAAGCTATAATTTATACAGAATGCGGTGCTCGTGTTTATGTGGATTGCATAGTTGTGCATGCTGTGCAAGTGCGAAGGTGATAATTACATAGTGTAACAAAAAAATGAAAACTATCTTTCCTCTTGAGTTTGGATAAAAGGAAGAAAAATGAACCTAAATGGCTAAAAGCAATGGAAAAACCTTAGTTACTCTCCTGACTTCACCTATCATGATTATGATATTACATGATTATTTATTATTTATTACATGATTATTTATTACGATGGATAACACTATGCACTGGATAAATCTCTCCCTGGAGAATAGCACAGTGAGTTTTGCGAACACTTGTCTGCTGGATAGCAATTAATCCCTTGGATAGCATTATTATCCATGCTTTTAACAACTGGGCCCTGACTAATAAAATACCAACTCCAACTGTTTCTAACCTAATGTATACAATGTATTAAATCACAAATAAAAGAATAAAATGTATTTTGACACATGGATGGTTACTGTGTTCCTGGACAGTTCAGAACTGTACTTATAAATACATATACTTGGTATTAATTCATCTTTTCCATTAACAGATGTGGGAGTGTGATTCTTATTTAAAAATTCTTATGTCAGAAAAGCAAGTTGTTAACTGGAGATATAGAGTTCTAAACAAGAAAATATCTACTTAAATACTTAATTTAAAATACAAGCCACTGCATGAATGTGTTATGTACCAACTCATCTGTAATTCAAGACCAAGTTACACAATATACTTCAATATACTTTGTGATTTTTGGTCAAACTACTTTCCCTTTTTTCACCAATTCTCTTGTGTCTTGGTGCATTTAAATGCATCAACCATGAGCAAGAAACACACAGTATAAGTTGGTCTTAACACAGACCTACATTAAATGTAGGTCGGTGTAATATTTGACAATTATTCCACAAGCGTGCGTTGGATATGAGACGATAGATAGCCAACGAGGCGTGTAGCACCGAGTTGGCTTTTATCATCTCATATCCAACAAGCGCAAGTGGAATAATTGTTGTATTAAAAACGCCCCCAAGATATTAGACAAATCTTACCAAATCTTGAATTTTTCAGCTCTCTTTTAATTTTAAGCCAACACATACACTTACCATATTTGTGGATTATGGTATATTGGCTCATATACCATAATGGCTAAGCCAATAAAAAGTCTTGAATTGCATTATCCAAAGATCCAGTTTTTAATAAAAGTTAATACACCAAGGTAAAACACTTTTGTCTATGTGTCAGTAGCTGGCAAACTTCATCAGTTACTTCAACTAAAGATGTGGCTAGGAACACTTTACATTAAATCTGATACACTAAATTCTAACCAGTCTTCCTTTTACCCTTTACACCCTCAACAGCAGTAAGCATATTCTCCATACTATTTTCCATACATTTCCTAGGGAGCTGAAAAGGAGAATTTCTTTGACAATCAAGTGCTTCTTTAGTTGGTGATCATTTGCTTTATTCTCGTGACCTACATGTGTGATTCAGGGGTGATATTGTAAGGAGAAATGAGATGCTGGTCATTCTTAGGGTTCAAAGGGTTAAGCATCATCTGTTCACTTCGAAACTTGGGAGAAACCTAACTGTCATCTCTGGCTTAAAGTTCTTCTACCTTGAATTTATTTTCTTAAACATTTCCCTCACTTTTTCGGTTCAAGTTCAGCTGGTTCAGCTGGTTCACCAGTCCTGTAACACACTGTCGTGGTGTCTAAGACCCCCTGAAAAAACTTGTTTCTTTGGGTACCTTCCTCTCATAAGTGTGTGTGATCTTAAAAATGAATTAGCTTCTAAACACTAGTGTTTGATTTCTGATTGCCATCTGTAGACTTAGGTGTATTATCTACAGGATTATGAGCATAAAGAATTACTGCATAAGAGACAATAGCTATGGCAACAAATGTGAAAATATCAACTGGAATTCCAAAAATAATCCAGCATAATAAAGCAGTGAACATGATTTCTAGTGCACTGGCAAAAGTCTTAAGAATAGAATTCAGTTGCTTCAGGAACAATGCTGTGGTTATGCCAATGCCAGCATTATTGAAAATAATGGCCAAAACTTTACCCCTGGCAATGGATGATAAGCTTTCTGCAGTAAATGCTTCAGACAAAGTGCCATTGTACCAAAGAACGGCAAAATTACACAATACTGAGTCTAAATACATGAAAAAATTCTGAACCATAAATGGCACATCACCACCTTTACCCTTCAACAAATACTCATTATAAACACCAGCAAAACAGGAACAAAACACTTGAACAAGAATTAACAGAAGATGAATGTCAAATTGTATGGAGAAAGAACTGCTTCCTGCTGTGAGATCTTCATATTTGATCTGCTTGACAATACAACCAGAAGTCAATAACAGCAAAGATACCCACTGAAGCCCACTCAGCTTCTTACTAAACAATATCTGCAAGAAAAAAACAAAAATAAGTTCCTAAACACTTTTAATTCACAAATCTGGTCAATAATCCTCTCTTCTGAGGGGATTAGAGAAAATCTGCCCCTGCACCTAGCAGCTCTTACCATCTAAACTGATCCCAGTTTTAATTATAGTTTAAAGAAATTCAGAGTTCCTTTCGTCAAATTACAAAGTATTAAGTTTATCTAAGATAAAAATTTAGGTTCAACGGTCCAAGCTGCAACCATTCTGATTATAACCATAGCAAGTGGCAAAAAATTTTGAAACAAGTGAAAAACATTTTTTTCAATCCCCAAACACATTGTGGCAAAAGTTTCCTTTATTATGATGAAGGACCAAACAAGAAGTTGAACATTTCCATACAGGCATGGAAAATAATGTCTAAATGTTGGAAAATCAGGACTTGCAACTTGTAGTTGAAAAGAGGTTCTTTCCAAAACAACACATGAAATTATAGTAGAACCCCTAATCAGGGAACACCCTCAGGATCACGGCAAGTGCCCTAATTAACCACCACCAAAATTTAAAATGCTTGGAATATGTGTTTAAACTAATATTGACAGAACCATTTCAAAAAAAGAAAAATCGGCAGGCAACCATTATGTGTTAGAAGAATTTTTCCACAATTTGAAATGCTAATCAAGTGGATTTTACCGAGACTACATTTAAAATCTTAAAGAATGTAAAATTTATGATTTCTAAGCAAAACAACCATATTTGTCAGATTTACTTAAATATCACTAAAAATCAATCTCAGGAAAAAATTTCGAAAAGGACTTTGGTCTAAATAAAAAGCTACATGTTAAGAGTAGCAAAACTAGCTTTACAACAAAAGTCTTAAAATCATTAGCTTTGCCTAGAAAAACAAAAAAAGAAAAGGACTCATGACAGATTAAATAAATTCATTGCCTTTGTCATTACCTGAAAAATAACTCCAGTTACAACAACTCTAAACTGCAGCAGGAGGAAGTATGTCGTTGGGTCATAGTTTGCCAAATTCACAAAAGCCAAGTTGTTATAGAGGCAGTACATGAAAGAGGGTACGACATAGAGTACCAATACTAGAAATAAAAACAGACAAAAGAAGCAACATTTAGCAAGTGTAAATCATTTTAATAAGGCTGGTCTACACCTTAATTTCACTCCTTGACGAATGGATTTATTTCCTAGACAGTTTTATTGTGAGTTATGCAAAGAGAGTGGTATAGTTCAACAAAATACTGGAAAGAACTTAGGGAAGAAAGGTTAACAAGGAAATATTTTTGCAAATGAATTTAAATAGGTGGGTGTATATTAACAAGATTTCAAAATGCCCAATTTACAGTGTCAGGGCAAGGATCAAAGTTAAGTTTTAAGCTTTATGTTAGCGTTCTGATGTAATTCTAAAATAAAGAAAATACCCATGTGCAAGTAAATTTACAAATATCTTAAACAGATCTCACACAATCACAGAATAATCTCAAATTTTAACAATTTCTTTGAACCTCGAGGGAAGAGCCCACACAAGGATTCTTTTTACCAAAAGGATAAGAAAAAACTAAATACCTTTGACATTAGATCGGACATGCTGCAAGAACTCTCCGAAGGTGGACCTAAACAGAAACAAAGCAATTTTAATTAAAGGCCCTTTCGTGTGTGGGCTTTTACACTAACAACACCTTCACGGCTGTAAACAGCTGATCACGATGTACGAACATGTACAAGCGTAACAGGACACCGTATGCATATAAAACTGCTTCACAACAGGATATTTGTAATCAAAATTTTAGTATACTTACGTTTGAAGTTGAAGTCCGACGGCGATGATGAGTTTGACGAACTCCGCAAGTAGAACCACGGTGACAGTGTTGTAAGAATACTGGTTATTTTTGTCTTTCGTTGCAGTCACAAGGATACCTGACGGAAAAAGAGCAGCCAATATCAACTCCTGTGGGACACAAATAGAATATTGTACTATGCAAATGGTGAGAAAAAGAAAGCCTATACACCGAAATCAATATTCAATTTATAGTTTAATTGCTAATAATGAAACGAATCTTTTGTGGTAAGTTAGACCACAGACCTTGGCTTATAAATAGGGCCATATACCCTACGAAAATCAAAAAGTGTGTTTTTGTAGGAAAGAGGTTTTTAAGGTCTGAAATAGATCCAATTCCTCGAGAAGACGGCATCGTTTTTGTTGCGCTCTGCTCCGTTGCCGAAGCCATCGCCTGTTGTTTGTAAATTTACGAGAGAAGGACTAGGGTTAGTTGGGCGCGAGATGAGTCATGGGAGGCTCTCCCCAGATTTCATCGGTTCAATTGCCATAGCAACGTCTCCTAAGGAGAAAAGCAAAAAGAGCAAAAATGGCGGACTTATTGAACACAGACGGAGATAATCCTAAAAGGACACTGGTATTTGTGAACCATGTGGATTTATACACTGGAAAAAATATAAGCAAGGTAAGGAAGATTCTGTTACTATCTCTGATTTGTCTGCAGAACTGGAGCTTAAGGTATCTGAAACAGCACTAAAGAAGACAAAACCTTTGCGCGGTCAACTCTAAATTTTAAAGACATAACACTATTTGGTCTTTTTATCAAACAGACCTGAATAAGTTGTGTCGCAATGTGGGTTTTATACCCACGAACAAGCGCTTTATTTTTGAAATTATGGTTTTTTTAACTGGTTGAATTTGCAATCAATTCCCTTAGCTTTAATTATATTTAGTTTTTTTTGGCATCTTTCTTTACTTTTCATAGATATTGAAAGGGTCTGTAGTTGGTGCTACGGCAGAAGAAGATGAAGTTAATGATGATGAGTCCCAAGCTAGCGGACAGCCTCAAATTCCAAAGGAAAATTGTTACAAAGTAGTTGGTACTTTACAGGATCCAACACAACACAAACCAGAGTGGGTTGATGAAGTTTTTGAGGTATGTCTGAATTGACGATGTAGCATAGCTGTCTGAAGTGTCTGTTGAAGGTGTCACGCACAAACTTGTCAATGTTATATGCTCTAAATAGTTGTCAATACTCGTAAGTAGGTATGCTAATGTAGACTATATTTAAGATGTGTACTGTAGTTTGAATCAGAATGTATCAATTTTTGTGCATTTTGGGTGAACATTTAAGTTTTGTTGGATACTACAGATAGCTTCCTAATTTCTTATCTGCAAGCTGATTAACACTCAATCATTATGATATATCGTGTATTACACTTTTGAATAGATGTATACTTCTGTAATCTGTCCAACTAAACATTTGTTAAGGTTAATGATCTGACTATACTGTGGAATTATCTGATGCTGGACAATCTGGGTCCAGTTGTTCGAAGGGTGGGTAACACTATCCAACAGAGAAATCACTGTCCAGCATCAGTGTCGAGAAAACGTACCAGGTGATTTAAACAGCGTAGAGCGGTTTATAGTGTCATATAAGGAACTGCTCGACCAATCAGATATCTGGAAACTCTTTGCTCAGCTCTGAAATTATACTAATTAGTCTTTATGAAATTAATGCATAATTAATGTATGGGGTTATATGGAACTCTTTCCGAGATATATCCTTTGGATGACATTTTCAACCTTGCGAGCAACCAGGGCCTGACCTGTAAAACGATGTAATTGGATAACTTGCATGTTTACTCTTGCAGTACAATACTAAAGAAGATCTTCTTCCCCATTTACTGGAGTGCGACATTATTGTCTATGACATCACTGGGAGTCCTGATCAAGTGGATGAAGCTACTTGGGCTGTGTCGGGTAATTTATCATTCAATAAATGCATTGTTATTTAAGTTAGAAGAATAACTCTTTCAGATCTCTGGGGCTGAAGTATTCAAAGTGTCTTGTGTGTGATCCTTTTGCAGCCCTTCATGCAGAACTGGAGAATTTCAACACATTGAAAGTGTTCATTTGTTTATCAACTGTGATGACATGGGCAAGAAGCAAACCACTTGATCCTGTGAGTTTTAATCATTATCTTGCTCTTATTCTTTTACAGTCTATTTGAAAGCACAAACTCAAATTAATGTAAGCTCCACCTTAGGGAAGTTTTTTTTTTCCCTTGGCTTTACTATTCTTGATTGGAAAGTTTTCTCCCTGTTAACTAATTGGCATCACATTGTATTTATTGGTTGTAATGTCTTGTTTTTCACCACAGGGACCATGATATTCTAACTTGCAAAAACATGAAGGAAACGATGACTTTATTTCAATTATTGGCTCTAATTTTTCATTTGAATTCAAACAGGATGACCCAGAGATATCATTCACTGAAGATGACTACCGTCGCAGAAGGGCTCATCCAAACTTCAAATCTCACATCAGTGCAGAGAAGCTTGTCATCAAACATGGAAAAACAAACAAGTCAAAATTTATCACTTACGTGGTGGCAGCAGGCTTAACATATGGATCAGGAGAAGACATCTTTCACTTCCTGTTTAAAACTGCATGGCATGGCCAGGCGCCTGCATTACAGTGCTTTGGCAATGGTCAAAATATTGTACCAACCATCCACATCAAGGACCTTGCAGCAGTGATTGTGAATATTTGTGATCAGAATCCCAAAGTACGCTATCTAGTGGCTGTGGATGAGTCTAAGAACACTCTTGAGGAAATTGTAAAGGTAGCTTAAGTCTTGTTAAATTTTTTATGAAGTGACATTTTTTCTCCATTTTGGGAAAAATAAAATCTCTGAGTATACTATGACAACTTCTAGTTTCAATCAAGAGGAAATGAAAACTTGGAGGATAAGGTTTGATTCCTAAACCTGGCATCAGATGTGGGTTGAGTTTGCTGTTGGTTCTCATTCTTGCTCTGAGGGTTTTTCTCCAGGTCTTTTGGTTTTCCTCCCTACAAACCAATATTCCCAATTCCTAATGTGATCGGAGAAAAGTGTACAAAAAAAAACCATTATTGCTAATGCATGTAATCGTGGTGATGATGATGATAATTATTACAATTATTATTTTATGACTGAAGTAACTACAATAATTACAGTTGTTTACTTTTAATTTGTTTGATGCATTGTATCAGGCTGTTAGTGCACACCTTGGAAACGGAAGAGTAAAGAACATCACAAAAGAGGAAGCCTTACTTATTAAAGAACTTGAGGTATTTATCACTTATTTACACCTGCTTTTTTTTTTTTTTTTTTGCTACTGTGTACAATTTTTCATTAATTTTAGTGCTGGTAATTGTTATTTGATCAATGATGTCTTGATAAATTCTTCTTTTTGTAGCAAGCTGACTTTGACTTGCTTTTAGTCAATTTGAGAATGGATGCCACTTACATAAAGGAGGGAATGAATATCATCTGGGTGTCTGAGGTAAAAAAATCATCATGTAATCATTATGAACCTTAACTCCCGCGAGTGACCATTACATGGAGTTTCTCCTTGCAGTGTTATTCCACTGCTGATTCGGTGTTCCTCTCTCCTTAAAAAAAAAAAAACAGTTATTACACATGCAGCTTTGATATTTTAAACAAAGGTTCTTATCTTGTTAGCTTTCTCCCTCACTCTTTTTTCCCTTAATAACCCCTTAACTCCCAAGATCTGATGGTTAATTCTCCACTCTGGCTGCTACACATTTCATTTCAAATTAGTCACAAGAATTTAGTGTTAGATCAAGATAACAACCTCTATCTATTCTCGTTATCTTTTTGTTGGGCAATGCATGGATATTATAGGGAGAAGTTACGTACATGTTGATTGTTACCTCAGGGAGTTAAAAGGGTAAGCATGTCATGTCCCATAACATGTCTGGGGTTTTCATCAAGTATTGTAGCAAAGGAATAGTGTTTTATATTTAACAATTATTCGCCGAAGGCGAGGTGAATATCGTTGATTATTTGATAATATTCACCGAACCTGAGGTGAATTGTTTTAGTATAATTTCAGAACTGAACAACAGAGAAATTTCTAAAATCATAACATTTTAGTAACATTTATTAACGTTTTAGTGTAACATTTTATATAAACCGTGTGGAGCAGTTTACATAGCGTCATATAGGGAACCGTGCGACCAATCAGATTGCTGGAAACTCTTTGTTCAGCTCTGAAATTATACTAAATATATATATATATATACATGAGAATATTCCCTTTGTCTGAATAGAAAACAGCTCAGCATTGGAGTAGGGCATGGCTGTACAATTCCCCACACTCTGATGTCCTCACAAATGCTGGTGCACATGTATCTCAGCCTCAGCATCAGAATATAGCAGGGAACAATTATTACGTTTTTCCTGAATACTTTGAATGCTCAGCGTTATAACTAGATCATCATCATTTTTTTTCTTTTTTTCTTGGAAATTATTTTCCAGTAAGGAAGAAAAGAAACAATGATGAAGGGCTGCTTGACTCCATTCTTCAGGCTGCTCCATCCTCAGTAGCTATAGGTTCTTTAGTCAGGGGTTTTTCAATCCCTTTACCTTAAGTTCTCTTTCACTGTCCTCTGCCATATTGCACTGCATCACATCTAAAAAGCATCTGTTGTGTAATTCTGGCAGCTTGCCTCTGATAGGCTATAGCTCTCTAGCTAACTAACTTGATGGATTAACCATTTACAAAGATGTAGAGACATGCTATCAGGAGCTAAGGAGTGTTAAGATTTCCCAATTATTAAATCCACAGAGTGGACTTGCAGAGAACATTGATGATGTCATTAAAGAGTATAAAGAAACAAGGGGACTTTTGGTAAGGTCTTTTGCACATTTATATCACATTTACGACCTTTTTACTACCTCTACTTTAACCTACTTTCATGTACGAAATTGCTGTATCCAACAAAGACTTTCTTAAAACTGCCTGATAAATTTTCTTTTATAGGATGCTAAGAGTGAATATTTAAGAATCCCAACCTTAGGGTGTGCCAAAACACCCATCGCATGTCTTTAATGGGCATGCTTCCAAATAATTTGATTAATTATCTTACTAGAAAGATTAGTAGAGGAAACCATCACATAGTGATATGCATTGTTTTTCAAGTCATTGTCATTTTTATCCATTCACTCTGACAAAGGGCTAATGCTCTAAGCGTCAGCTTTTTAACTCTTTACGGTAGCCAATTTACAAATTCAACTTAGTTGACATTACCAAATTACCTTGTTACCCCCATCGATGCAGCACCACAGTTTCTTTAGAAACTTACCCCCTTTATTAATAAATTTTTTTATGATTGCTGTTCTGGTAAGTTTGCTAAATCTCTTCAATTGTATTCCCATTTTAGCCCCTCAGAGCATGCATTATGGGCCCCCCTGCATCAGGGAAAACTCTTGTTATCAAACAGCTCTGTGAACATTACAAACTTCATCATATCAAAATTCAAGACGCGATTGACGAAGCTGTGGATAAACTGGTAAGGTCAATGCTTCATGGAAATCATTAAAATGTTGATCTGTAATATTGTACTGATTTGAGGAGGGGAGCTTTGGGATTTTCGGTTTTGCGGTTTTGACTGTTTTTTTGGATCTGTTTTTCGGTTTTTGAGCCAAAAAGGTTCGGTTTTTTGGTTTTGATGTTCAGAGCGGTTTGTGGATTTTACGTGATTTTGCATTCGGTTTTCGGTTTTCACGAAAACTCTGATGCGGTTTTCGGTTTTTCCTTTTTGACCCCTTTAAGGTGAAAATGTAGTGGTTTTGTCAGGTTTGCATGCGCTTTTCGGTTTTTCTACCTTTTTTCGTCGGTTTTTCGGTTTTGGAGGTTTTTTTTCTCCGGTTTTACGGTTTTTTAGAGGCCCCAATACCCCCCTCTTTCAGCAAAATTGAACTTTTTCTAGGCGCTTTTATGTGGGTAGCAAACGTATAGGGGGAAGGGGTCCTGTTCTTGTTTTACTCACAAATTTTAGAAAAATTTACGCGTCGCATGTACTCTGATCAGTTTTTCACGCGTCATGAATTTCAAAGGTAAAGCTTTAAATCTCGCCTTACCTTGCCTTTCTGAAAAATTTACGTGTAAATTTTGGACCTAATCGTGCGTCAGGTATAAACCCTTTACTACCCTCTTTTTAATTAACAATTATTCCACGAGCGCGTGATGGATATATGAGATAATAGATAGTCGAGTTGGCTATAATCATCTCATATCCAGCAAACGCTCCAAAATACAGATAAATCTTCCCAATTAACTAATGGTGAACACCACAGCGTACACTATTGTGTTATGGATGCACGCGAGAGGTTGCTAAGCACGAAATCGCGTGCGGCGATAGCCGAGAGCGATTCTAGCTTCTTGAGTGCTTAGCAAACCTCTCAAGTGCTTTCATAACTCAAAAGTGTACACTGTGGCGTCTACCATTTGTTTTATAACGTAACATTGATACGTTGTAGCACAAGAGTTTTCTTTTATTTAACAAATCTTACCTGACTAGAAAAAATATGCGCGCGCAGAAAACTAGTCTTTGCATTTGCTCACGTTAGCAACGTACACCCATGGGCAAATGGTGGACGCTGAGTTGATCAATCAGAGCGCGCGCTTTACTTTGGTTGTGTTATAATTTTATTTTGTAAGAACAAACGGAATGTTACAATGTACAAAAACACTTGGTTTCAATCGTCTTCATGCCCGGGCATGGTATAATGGTTCATAACTCGTGATGGTTAAGCCAGTGAAAAATTGTAAATTGCATCATCCAGTGATCCAGTTTTAATGATAACAATGATATGGTATTTATAGGAGGCATATCCACGAGTTCTTTAGATCTCTTTTCTTGCTGTCGAGCTTACAGCCGAGCAAAGTGACCAAAAAAAAAGTCTGAGTTCCCTTTACCTCAACTTTAAAATGTTCAAAACCTACGAAAGATCTTGTAATATAACCCTGTTTTGGTTACACTACAAGAAGATTCTGAACAACTAAGATACCATTGTAAATCAGACACGTTAATCATGTGCAGTGCTATTTTTCAGCAACGCAGTGCTGCTCGTGCAGAAGCTGAGGAAGATGACGAAGACGATTTAAAGGCGCAAGAAGATCAAGAATTCCTAGAGACTCTTCAGGACAGCAGGGACAGAAACAGTGGTATGAGAAAAATTTATATATTTTGTCGTCTAGTATATTTCGGTCTTCGACCGAGCGTGAAGAGGAATCTTCAATTCTTGTGTCAAACTCTGGGTTAGAAGAAAGACGAAATAAGTCAAGAGGCGCGCGCCAAAGGCGAGTCAAATGGTCGTCCTCTCGCGCATGACGTGTCCTACGCGCGTGCCTCATCCTTGATTGACGGGGAAGCGCGCGCTAAAAGCAACCTCACGCGCATGACGTCGTGCGCGCGTGCCTCATGCTTGCCTCTGCTCGACATAAAAGCGCCAAAAAAACGAAGGAGGAAGATGCTTTTTCAGCAGGCTACGAAAGAAAATGAAGAAAAATTCACTTGGATAATGGTTCAGGAGTGCATAATAAAACATTTAGAACTTTCTCATTATTTTCGTTGGATTGTTGTATGGAACTAATTTTACATTTTTTTTTTTTGTCTTTTCACTTAGGTCGTTATGAAGATCAGTACATAATCAGGTTTTACAAGGACAAATTACACTCTATGCCTTGTCAAAACCAGGTTTGTTGAATTACATCATGTTTATAAACTGTGTTAAGTCCTTTAGTCCATTGCAAGGCGTGAACTTCTCCCACAAAAGTAAAATTTCCGATGGACGCACATCGCATCCAAATCGTAACTGAAATCATTAATTCTAGCTACCCGAAAGTTTCCCGACGGTACTCACCTTATCTCGTTCTGACAACTGTTGCTTTCACTTGTTTTTATTTGTTTCTTGTTTTGATCACGTGCTAATGTCGTCGTCTACTACAATTAGGGTTTTATCCTCGATGGATACCCAAAAACATATGAGCAAGCCAAAGAGTTATTTGCAGGTATAGCCCATATTATGTTTGAGCACCTCATGTCTGCGACACATGTTGATTGTTAAGAGTGCTAAAAGTGCCTTTCAGGAGCTGATGCTATACTTTCAAGGGGCTTATTTCAACTTGAAATCCTCTCCATCTCGGGTCATCCTCTTTCATTTTTGTTCTGATGTTCCCTTTTGGTTGTTCACCTTTCTTGGGAAATGATTATTTCATGATTTCCTTTGGAGTGAAAGCAGTTTTCTGGGTTGCAACTGTCTTTCAAAATTTCATTAAATCGCTCAATTTACAAAAAAAAAAAAAAAAAGGCAAATCAAGGTAATTTAACGAACTTACAATGAAACTCTCGTAATTTTTATTATTAGGGAGCTATTTTTTACTCTTGGCTTCATACCTCAGCTTTTTATCATTGACAAGTCTACGCATAATCCACTCTTATGGTCTTTTTCATTCTTCTTTCCCTGGAATAACTGTATTTTTAGGTTAACTGTTGTTTTCTCATGGCAGAGCAATTTTTAATTGAGGGATTGCATTGGTTTTTCTAACTGTGCTCCGTGATTGGTCAAGAATTTCCGTGCTCTCCTCTCAACCAATCGAATACAAGCCTGAAACCAAACGCGTCCTTGTCACTGGCGTTTTCCCGCGCTTCAGTCACTGAATTTCTATTGGCTCGTTGTGACATTTCCCTTTATTTTGATTGGCTGTTGGACTAATTTGGTATTGGATTTTACGACGCTTGTCAATTATGTAGCTCTCAAACATTTTAATCTTGTTTTGTTTTTATTTCAGCTGAGGAAGGAGAAGAAGGCGAGGAGGACTCGCCAATAAATTACGACAAACAGATCATGCCAGGTAAAGTGAGCGTTGTAAATGAGTTCAGAAATATGATTAATTTGGAACTTTGTCGTTGAGTAGGGAAAGATGTTATATATTTTTTCTGTAGCGTCTGAGCGGATCTGGATCTTAAATGCTCAGAATGACTAATCGTGCGCTCGTATCTGGTCCCGCTTTTCTGTCTTTTTACAATAAAAATACTGTCCGAAATTTTTCCCACGCCATTCGCGGCAAAGCTAAAAAAGCAAAGCAGCCAAAAAGAGAATTAATAAGTTATTTACCGCCCGTCCTGCATAATACAAGGAAAGACGAATGCATCTTGTGTAAAAGCAGTTAAAGTGACAATTGTTTCTTTACTAAATTTCACCCGGTTAGGTGTCTCGAGCTGAACGAAATTTTCTTTTTTTTTCGTCATTACAGAGGTGGTGGTTTCACTTGATGCCCCGGACGAATTCTTAAAGACCAGAGTAATGAACTTACCGGAAAGTGTCGTCGCTGGTACACACAATACAGAGGAAGGTGAGCGATGATAATAACCGCTGAAAAAAAGGCTAAGTGTGCGTTGGCTGTACAGCACGGTTACAGTTTGTTGCTCGGTTGAGTTCAGGATTGGGATAAATTCGTCAAAGAGATAGTTTTGATACATTTCAGAACGACCGTAGTAGATACGGTAAGTGCTACCGTAGAAACTAGTATCAAAAACCTTCGTCGGATTAGAGAATTGAGCAAGTTTTAAGTGAGTGTTTAAAGTAACCTGACAGAGCTGAATAATGAATGATACGTCGGAGGGTATGCGGTCAACGACGCGGGCTCAAGTGTCCAGGGTCTAAAATTTAGCGAAATTAGCGGAAAATAATAAGGGCTGGCTTTTAAAACCGAGGAACTCTGTTTTTGTCGAAGGCATTTTCCTATTTCCAGAGATTTTAAGGAGAATATTAATTTTTGAAAATTTTTAGGGGTGGTACCAAGTTTTTGGAGGTTGTTCTGTAAAAGAAAAGCGGCAAGGAAAACGACGCCTCAGTGTAACAGAATAAGAAATCAACCATGCGAACGACTCAAAATCCGTGTTTCTGCGGCAAAACCTAGCGCATGCGTATACGTTATTCAGCTCTGTCAAGTAACCTGGGATTGCTTTGCCTCGCTCTATGATTGGTCCAGAAAACTCGCGCCACTCTCTCTCAACTAATCAAATGTAAAACTAAAATCAATCACGACGTGGTCGCTCGGCCCGCATTTTTCCGCACTTTATACAGTTTGGTTGGTTTTATTCTGAGTTCTCATTGGCTCTTGAAGATACTCTTTCCTTTCTTCTGATTGGCTGTTGTGATTACTTCGATTTGGTTTCATGGCAGTCAATCGAAAAGCGCTCTATCTTGTAAACGATTTAACTGGATTGCTTTTGTACGCTGGTCATGTAGAATTTGTGAGGCAGTTGCTTGCTTTCTTGTTTTTCTTTCTGTTTGCTGCAAACGACTTGGATAGTTTTCGAATGTTTTTTCTTGTGCAATTTAGGTCTGATGCGGCGACTGGCTGAGTTTCGCGCTTCTAATACCGAGGACGAGACAGTATTGAATTATTTTGACGAGTTGGAAATCCACCCAGATCATATCGGTGAGTAGATCATATTGTTTCAGTCTCGATGGAAAGAAGTTTAAATATTAACTCTAAGAACCGTAGCAATTTTTTTCGTCGATTTTATACGCACATGTTTCTTTGTTAACCTTGCCATAAAAAATTGAATGAAGTAATATTCACATTAAGTACACAATGTATATATATAGCAAACTTGAGATGGGGATCCGATGGAAAAAAAATTATAAATTAAAGGATTGTTGTCTTGATATGATACTGTATCATCCCCAGAAATTTAAAAAGAAATGTCAAGGCAAGTTAGAGAATTAATATTCGGATCGTTGGAGTTCAAGGGTTGGCAAGCATTTGCTGAGCAGGGCTGCCACCCATAAGATGCAAACAGAACATGACTTCTGGAGTCGGTTACTGCTAAAATGAATAGGCAACAACTAAATAACGGTTGTACGCTACTGAAGATATTTTTTTCACTTTTATTTACCATCAAAATTTTAATCCTTTGCCAGATATAACTCAGGATAAAACAAGAAAAATGACCAAAGTAGTGGAGCAGATCAAAAAGCTGATGGGAAAGCCAAGAAATTACGGTAACAACATAACTCGAAATGAAAGATATGACATGTAAAGTAGGGAATGGTAACTTATCGGTGTAAACCCGATTGAAATGAAATTCAAGAGGAACAAAATTTGCATTTGCCTTTGAACACAAATGCTACTTGATTTCTGCGCATGTATCATGTATTTATGTATGTATTTATTATTGTTATTATTATTTAGGTCCCACACCAGAAGAGTTAGCAGAGATGGAAAGAATTGAAACAGAGAAACGGGTACGTTGTTCCTCGCTATGAAGTAATGGACAAGAGTGGTTGAACATGTTGCCGCTATTTGATCTGATTTCGCAATTAGACAAGTGTTCTCGATTTGCTAATGGAGCGGTTTTAATTTCTTAATGAGGACTGCAGTTCTTTTCGTGTTCAGGATATTGATAACTTTAAGTATCTCTTTCTTTTCTTCTGTATAGCTTCAAAAGGAACGGAAAGCAAGAGAAGAACGGGAAAAACGAGATGCAGAAGAAGCGGCCGAGAGACAACGACGGGAGGAAGAATGGGTAAAAGTTAAAACCGTTGTTGTTGTTGTTGTTGTTGTTGTGTTGGTTTTAGAGACCGAAAGACTGGAACAGTTACATGTAACTAGTTGTCAGAAAATTAGAAAGAAAAGCGAAAATACAGTTACCTGTGCTTAAACTAAGAAAATGAGATAGTTGTGTACCTATCACATGCACAGAAGAGAAAGCTCCTCCCAGCGTTGGGATTTAGATTTGATTAGATGAGTCGCCTTCACACCTTTTCGTTTTCGCTCACTTCATCTGCCAGCCTGTGACCAGGCCTTCTTCGCTTGCACTGCAAAACGAGCGTTTCTCCGAACGCGGAAGACTTGAGACGAGTCGGGGAGTGGTCTGCCGGGGATCTGGCCCTAGGAAGTATATCAGTGGCAGACCACCTCTTCGCGGGCGTAGAAACGTTCGTAAAGGCTCGTAGGCGCTACAACTGCGTGTGCCGGTGGGTAAGTTTATACTTGTGTTGTACCTCTAAAAACTTCCACTTGGCCAAGAATTGCTTAATTCCGTAATAATTGTTTCATTCTTTTTAGCGTGTCCGATTGTCAGAAGTGAAACGTCAGGAACAGGAGCTCCTAGAAAACCAGTCCATTCCCCTGAGGAACTATCTCATGAAGCACGTTATGCCGACATTGGCCCAAGGCCTTATAGAATGCTGTAAAATGCGCCCTGATGATCCGGTCGATTACTTGGTAAGTTTTGAGCCGGAAATAGCATCATTCAGTTTGTAATCCAAACTTGTGTTGGTTTTGCTTCTTCGCGCTTTCTGATTGGTCGTTGATGAAAGACCTCATGCCACCAATCAGATGCAGCACCGAACGCAATGGTCACTCGCGTTTTCCCGCGCTAGGGAGCGTCTTTATTCTCATTGGCTCCTTGAGACGATTCCCTTTGATCTGATTGGTCGTTGATTTTTTCTTTTGTTTTGCTTCCCTAAGACATCTTTCTTTCTTTTTCTTCTTCTTTTTTTTTTTAATTTTATTTTAGGCTGAGTATCTGTTCAAGAACAATCCACAGATTGATTAGACAAGCGGAGAAAATCCATTTCACGATAATAATTTTACATACAGTTGAATGGCAAAGGACACTCCTAGCTGTTGTTCGTTTTATAGATCTACAACCCATGCTTTAGTTTAAATCGTGTTGAAGTAATCATGGAAATTTTTTAGCACTTCTATTTCCTGTAAATAACTATTGAAATGAAATTGTATTCAGTTGATGTTATGTGCAAAAAATATTGTTCATGATGAGTGTGGTCGAAAGGATGAAGCTTTGGGTCATTGAAAGATTTGGTAGTCGAGGTCAATTTTAAGTAGAAATTGTCACCATTCCTTGTGAAGAACACCTTTTACGAAGTTATGTACGTTGCTCTATTGCCACAATGCCAGTTAACAGTTTTCGTCACCCGAGTACACTTAATCCAATTCATCCTTCATCCAATAACATCTTAGGATCTACATGGTATAATATTCGCCGATTCAAACGGTACAACGCTTTCTCTTTAAAAGAAAAAAAAATCCTCTGATTTTACTCGACTCGCCGATCACACCTATTCATATATTTCTACAAGGAAAAGTTTTTGAATTATTATGAGATGTTCATCGTCTTCTGCAGTGTCACGGCAAGAACTAAAAAATCAATCTTGGGTTGTTTTAGGCACAAAATGATTGGATTCAAAGGTACTTTTTTCTTTAGTGTATACAGCGCCCAACAATCTTAAGCGCGAATGTCGATCTACGAAGATACCATACCCAGAAATAAACATAAGTGACATCAAGGGTCAAAATCGGGTGAAATTCGGCATACTTAATTGCTACTTATTACCATCACTCACTCACTCATTTCGACAGACATTTATGGCTTAGTAGCCGCAAATGATATGATTTGCTTGATAAGGAGAATATGAGTTTTTTCGTCAGTTAAGTGAGGTTTTATTTGAACCGTTCCGAAGGAAGTCGTGAGCATAAACCGAAACCCCACTAAAATATGCCCATATGATATTTTAATTTTTAAAAAGATATGAATAAAGATGTATCAATTTACAGATTAGCTACGCATCGTTTGTAGGCCAAGAGATTAGAGAGCGTCACGTAATTACCCAAACAAATGTAGGAATATGCATCAAAAATAGGGGAAAATGGCGGCCAGAGTTCCTGTATAGACGCTGAAGAAACAAATTAAAGTCTTACTAGTTACGGGAATAATCGAACAAACGGCCTTTGCCTACATAGTTAAGTACGTGAGAAAATCAACGTAAAAGTTACGAGTATTCAATATTGAGCTCTGCACAACATAAAGACTTTCAGTAGAGCGAAAAGCGGAAATAATCATTTGGCAGCATTAATCTTCTTGAAAGACATAACAGTGGCTAAACCATGGAAATGGACTATAAATCTTTGGCAACAGTCGAAGGAGCTGATAACTACCAAGAGGCAGCCATCATTCTCGAAGGCCCGCCAATTGAAATCTTTGCGCAGCGCGCCGCTCCGACTGTAGTGCTGAAACCACTTCGGCAAACACAGGGAAAGTTTTACTTTGAATGCAAAACAAATACAGGCGGCTACATGCAGCTTGGGTGGGCAGACGAAAGTTTCACGGCCATAGCTGACGAAGGCAAAGGCTGCGGAGACGATCAGCATTCGTGGGCCTACGACGGAATGAGAGGTTTAAAGTGGCATAGTAATAACAAAGAACAATATGGCCGACGGTGGAAGGCTGGTGATGTGATTTGCATGGCTCTCAGTTTGGAAGACGGAGAAATTAGTTTTGGATTGAACGGTGATTGGGAAGGAGAGATGGGCTGCGCCTTTTCAGGAGTAACATTCGAGGGGGCTGTCTATCCATGCTTGTCTCTCATGAGAGGAGAGAGAGTACAGGAAACGAACCCCTTCGTCCACTCTCCACCGGAAGGGTTTCTTCCTCTAACAGTGACACATCCATCCGCAGATTCAGAGACTGAATACAACAGGTTCTCCAGCTTCGCGCACGTTATTCAAATGGGGCTGGCAGAAAACAGTTTCGCTGTGTCCTTTCCCGGTGAAATCATGGTAACGATGATGAGGAGGGGGTTGGCCTACGAGGGTAAAAAGAACGCCCTTATTCACGCCGGATACGAAGAAACCATGAAGAAATGGCCAGAAATGAAAGAGATACTTGAAATAAATTTTGGCCGCGCTGGTCTGACAGATGACGAGATTTACGCCGTTAT
Source organism: Stylophora pistillata (assembly GCF_964205215.1). Taxonomy (NCBI): domain Eukaryota; kingdom Metazoa; phylum Cnidaria; class Anthozoa; order Scleractinia; family Pocilloporidae; genus Stylophora; species Stylophora pistillata. The sequence continues at coordinate 8,845,296 of NC_142524.1, read as the reverse complement.
TTGCTACACGTTGGAAAACCCACCAGTGTATCGCTATTTCAATAACGACACCAGGAAAGGTTACTCAGGCGATGGCATGAATTTCCCGATTCTATCGTACCTTCTCCGAGAGGCTTGTCGAAAAATCCTCGCGGCCACGCCCAAAGTAAGTCGTACAAGAATCGTTTACCGAGGCGTCACCATAAGATTTGCCGCCCAACCTGGTCAAATAGTACGATTTGGTTCTTACACTTCAACCACCGGTAACATCAAAGTAGCAGAGGACTTTCAGAAAAAATCGAACGGAAGTCAGTTTGTTATAGTCACCAAAATTGGAGCCTCCATTAAGATGCTGTCGGCTTTTCCCGAAGAGGATGAAGTACTACTTCCACCATATGAGTTGTTCAGGGTTCACAGAGTAGAGGAGGAACCTCCGAGGATCTTCTTAACAAGTTGCTTTGATGATTCGTTCGTTGATAAGTACGTTGTCGATGGCGGTGCTGTGAGCGAGGCAGAGGCGCTGCTGAAAAAGTTGGCTCAGCGAGAGAAAGATACGACTCCGTCGGTAGGAAAGCATTCTTGATTAGGGAGGGGAACCGTGTATCTACCACCCGGATTTCTACCAAGAATCTGCGTGTAGACACCTTCGGTAGATTTAGTATATGTTAAACTCTTTAAGGTCTATGAGAGACTGGGATCTATTTCTTATTACAGCCTAACTGCTGATCGATTCAAACATTAAGGTCATCAGAAAAAGGAAACTTATCACATAATAATAATAATAATAATAATAATAATAATAATGATTTATTGGATTACACAATTACTGGTAACATATTAAAGAAACTCGTGACTGTCAAACAAATTCTCCTAATCGTTACCGAAGGTAACGTATAAGGAGCAGTATGAAGAGTAAACATATCGCGAATGTGAAGATGCGAAAGGTTGATGCAAAAAAGGTACTCGACAATAGCGCCTCTGCATGTATATACCATCTGCGTGAAAAAAAAAATTGCACGCCAGCGTATTTGCTGTATTTTGTTGAGCAAATCCTCCATCATACTTTTGATCCATCTCTATTATAATGAAACTTCCGATTTCATGCGTTTGAAATATTGAACGTTAACCCTGTTTTTAGCAAACTTCTCTCAAATGGATATCTTGTTCTACATCAGACGTCCCCTGGGACTCGACGCTGTCGGACGTACATACCCGGGTAACTTTCGTGGCAACATTTTCCCGCCATTTAGCTGATAAAACCGTCCTGTCTGCTAATAAATTAAAACAGTCCCTTTTTTGAACCTGAGCGTACTCTGATTGTGAAAATATGAGTGAGTTTTGAGTGCTGAATATTGTAGTCCTAACTGTAGGGAAAGAAACGAAATGTTTATCAATCCCTCTGGCATTAAAGAAAACGAGAGAGCACAGCTCGAATGCTCATAATCACAGAGCAAAATCATCATCTTAACTTTCAGAATTTTAATCAACTTTTGACCGAGTTTCGTTGAATAAAGTAAAAGCCAATTGAAGATTGCACATTCAAATTGAATTTACTTACTGAACTCTGTTAAAGAATAATTAATTGCCTCGCCCCCAGTGACTCAGAGAAGCGGTCAAAAAACTGAAGAAAATACATAAGCCATAGAAAGCATTTTGTAACGCTTTAACGGCGTTGTAATCCACGTGACATGATTTTAGAGGCTATTAAAGTTTTCTTCTAGCATTCCAAGCGGAATATGACGAAGTCAGCCGACAAACAATGACAATACTGAAGATTTATATTATATTTCCGCGGGGAAAAGAGGCACGAAAGAACGATGTGGGGTTTTCTTGCTTTATGAGTTATCTGTGATGTATGATGTATCTCAGGTCCCCTACAGTAAAGAATTATTTTGTCAGGCCCTTCTTCTGTCGCGTGATGCAAACCGTGGATCGTGGTATGACATAACATTTAACGATACGTTTCAATACGTACTTTATTACATCGCGCACAGCGCCCGTGGGCAAGATGAAGTGAATCCTCTGTTCTGATTGGCTACCCGAGCGGGCAAGATAGTCCCACCTTCCCCGCTCGGAATTGCCCCCATTGATCCCGCGCATGAAAAAAATTGAATTAGAACTACGTTCGTAATTCTTGGACAGTTTCAGCGATGGAAACGCAAAAAGCGGGAGAAGATAGTCGAAGTAATAAAAACAGAAACGACTCTCGCTACAAATACAGTTGGCTTTCTTGCTGGCTCTCGAAGTGAACAAGTCATTCCATATTCATATTACAGCGAAATCTTTTTGCGATACGATAAATCCTTTATTAACCAAGCTTGTTCCATCAAGATGGCTGGATATTAGCCTCGTTCTTTTTTCGCTTTTTCATGGACATCGACTTCGTCTCGGTCCATAAAAATGCAAAAAAGGACTCGGCCAATATCCAGCCATCTTGACCTCACGCTTGGTTAATAATAACCCATATCAATAGAATTATAACCTTTATCCTTAGTGCCTAAGAAATAAACCCATCTTACAAGACTTTCCTTGCGGCAAATTGAGTTCAGTATTTCCAGTCTTAGAGGGGAAGTGGATTCAAATGTTCATAGCTGCCGTCTCACGGAAGGACGCCTTTCAGGGACAAAGAGGGAGCAAATTTTGTACGCATGATTCTGAGGGGCATAAATAAGCAACAGGTCAATGAACTTCAAGAATTATGTCGGAAGAATTCTTCAGGCAGGAAATGACAAAATATTTTTTCTGTTCCATTATTGAGACAGCATTTCGTGAGAAGTATCGTTTTTTATAACTGAACCGAAAGTTACGCAAGACACAAAAAATTTCCGCGCAAGAGTCGTCAGATAAGCCGACTTGTTCCGAGCAAGATACGAGAATTTTACGAGTGAACTTGCCACGTCGTCTTAGAGCCACATGACGTCATGGTGTAGGGCAATTCGTTCATCCCCCTCTAAGGATTATTGTTAGCACCACGCCAAGCTGAGCTTAGTGGCTCGCTTCCTCTTTCACTAAAAAAGCAAGTTATTTGCCGGTATTTGTACATCATTTCATTTAAATTTTAGCTTGACACGAAGCTAAATCAACGACCAAATCAACTGGGACCGAGACAGCCTAACATGTCCACTATGAATCCCGAATAGTAGGTGTAGATTGTGCTATATCTTCGCAGTTTCTCTCTGGCAGGGTTTTGAGTTTAACCAGGGATGATTCTACGTGTCATTTGGAATTTTTCTCTTACGGAACGTATTTCTGCTCTATTTTATCCACAGTGATTACTTGTTCAAGCTTCTTCTCATCGGAGACTCTGGTGTCGGAAAATCATGCTTGTTGCTTCGGTTCGCGGTTGGTATTCCCATTTTCATGTTCTTTTTACGAGACATAATTGCCTAATATGTTGGATTTGGATCGTCATAGGAGTCTCGCCGGCTACCGGTGTTGCTTTTTAGCCGAATTTATTTTAACCTACCTTATTTTACTCGTCTCAACAGGATGACACATATACGGAAAGCTACATCAGTACAATTGGGGTCGACTTCGTAAGTTTTATGACCTAATCTTCAGCTGTTATTTTATCGATTAGCTACAGTTAGCCTGCGCGGGTCGGTAGCTGAAGATGGATACGTAATGATTCATTTTGCTTTCAATGTTTTCTTTTTGCCCACATTTAGAAAATACGAACCATAGAATTGGATGGCAAGACGATAAAGCTGCAAATTGTAAGTACAGACTAGATTTCACGAACCCTGCAATATATTTGAATTTCAAACAAATACCAATTTTGAGCCCATCGATTGGCGAAAGAATCATGAAAGTGTGGCCATTACGTCGTTTGAAAACGCACTGTACTTTGATCAAGTGTCAATGGCGATATTTTAATACAACTAAATCGAATGTGATTGAATTTACTTTTCCAGTGGGATACGGCCGGCCAAGAGAGATTCCGAACCATCACATCTAGCTACTACCGCGGAGCTCATGGAATTATAGTCGTTTATGATGTTACAGACCAGGTAATTTAGGGAAAGTATGGCTCATAATGACTTTCTAAAGTTTAACAATGTACACTTGACTTATTGTTTCTTGTCTGCAAGTTATAACGCATTGTTCTGAGGCATTGAACTTTGGTTTGTAAAGGATGTGCAGCCGCAAATACCACACGTTTGCGAAAAAATTATCGCAAAATGTCCTTGGCGTTTACACTTGCTGAGTCATTTCATCAAAATGTCAAGGTTGTGCAACATACTTGTGAACTGAAGTATAGTATGATAGTTGGATTTAAAAGGGCAATTGCCTACTTAGTTCACCAAGTCCTTTTTATTAGCAATACACAAAGCTCCCGACTCTCGGCTGTTTGAAGTCAACGAAAGTTATTTCGAAAATGTGAATATCTTTGGGGATCCTGATGAATATTACAATTAGCTTTGTCAGTAGCTTTTAACTTAATTTCTTTTGGGATAGACCACTTTTTTTGCAAACATTTCAAGTTTATGTCAACTTACTCATCTGTCAATAGATTTGTCAACATTTGTGCGATAATTTTGGTTGGAAAAGAGCAACCATTTGATTTTGGGTGGGAATTGATTATTTTTTTTGGGTATTATCTTGGTGGATTGGTATAGTTGATGTAAATAACTATGGTAACATCTTAGTTATGAAAAATCAATGATTTGAAAATTCATTCACAAGTTAAAGTTTTTACAGACTAAAACTTGAGAAAATGTACAACAATCACTACTGTATGTATCCCTTTGACTGCATAAAACATTAGCTTTTATTTTTCAATGGTGGTTAATTTATAGTATCAACTAAATTGGTAAAAACAAATTGTCTCTGGACCATTAGGTGTTTGAAAGAGTATTCAGGTCCCACACTTGTCTCAAATGTTCATTAAGAGAGGAAACGAAGAAATGTATGGGAAAGTTTAAAATAAAACTGAAAAAGCTGGCACAGTAAGGCCTATCACTTTTGAGAGAATGATATGTTACCTTTGTTAAAGCAACAGAAGCTTGCTCTTGATAAATTTTTGTGGGGTAAAAGAGTCTTAATACCTGCTCTGCTGTTTCTGATGTGTTTGCCTACCCATCAAAACTGACTGTTGAACTTTGATAAGGTCATATGGTCTATACTAGCATGAGAAAATTGAGTCTGTAAAAGTTCATGTTCCAATTACCATTCAAGGCTATTGTGTAGTGTGACTGGTTTTTGTGTTTACATTCTAATGTTTGTTATTTTGTCTTGTCAAATTGCAGGAGTCCTTTAACAATGTCAAGCAGTGGCTACAAGAAATTGACCGATATGCCTGTGAAAATGTAAATAAACTGCTCGTTGGGAACAAATGTGATCTCACAACAAAGAAAGTAGTGGACTACACAACTGCAAAGGTACTGTTATAGCACTGAAAACTTTAACTAAAGGCTAAATAGACTACACAACTGCAAAGGTACCATTATAGCACTGAAAACTTTAACTAAAGGCTCAATAGAAGTTTCCCCTCAAGCCAATCTGGAATGCTGCTTCCTATGCATCTTATCGCTCTTTCAAGTTTTTCTATATCGTCCAGACCTGTGGCTCTCAGTGGATTGTCAATTTAGAGGACTGTGGGTCTACCTCTGTTTGTTGCTTACCTGGTTATCTGCACTAAAATGTTTGCTTGAACAGCAATACAAAATTTGCAGTAGTTAGAGTTGTTTAGATCGCAGATTCCCTTATTACTCTTGATGAGCATTGTATTTTGTATAGAAATTTTCAAGAGTCTAGGACTGTTGATCTGCAGTATTTTGGCTTGTTTTTGCTTAAAAAAAGTCTTGCTTGGATCAGAGGAGTCTTGTTAAAACTGTCATAAATGTGTAGAGATCAAAGGAGAGGTTATTTCAGGAAAGACCCTCTTGATGAACCATTTGAACATAGCACAAGTCACTGTTAGTTTCAGTGTCTGGCTTTGAGAAGGGAAGTGTTAATGTTTTTGACACATTTTAGACATCTTCATGATGTTTTTTTTTTTTTTTTTATGAAAATGAGCTTTATTATGCACCCTATAAGATGGTGTAGACAGTGGGTTGTTGATGTAAATTGTGTCTGTTCTTTTTTTCTGTTAAGGAATATGCAGACTCTCTTGGAATTCCTTTCTTGGAAACAAGTGCAAAGAATGCAACAAATGTTGAGCAAGCCTTTATGACAATGGCAGCAGAAATAAAGAATCGAATGGGCCCAGCACCAGCTCAACCTGGAACTAGTAATGTCAAAATCAATTCTAGTACACCAGTCAAGTCTGGCGGTGGAGGATGTTGTTAGTAAATAGTCAACAAAACAAACAACAAACATTGGACTGCAAACCACTTGGTTTGAGTTACTTAATACTCAGAAAATAATGATAAGAACTTCTCCCATTTTATACATCTTTTCAACTTTCAAATTTCGCAGACTTTTCTTCATGGGAAAGGGTCTAAAAGTGGGAGTGCCAATGATTAAGACGTTGATAGTCACTGCAATCTTACATCATGACAATATGGTGCAGCATATATTAGATGCAAAATCTCAGAATATCTTTTTTTCCTTTCTATTATTGCTTCAATGAAATAATCCATTTTTTGGTTTTTTTAAATTCTGATGTAGTCTTTGGATTTACTAGAGAGCAAACTGGTACCAAAGCATTGTATGTTCATTGATAACACTGGTTAGGTGTGTACAATAGAATTTGCTGTATCACAAATTAAAAATAAAGTATTGTTGAATTTATAGTGTTGATTCAGATCACACTTGGTTAAGAAGACATTGACAAAATATAATTCAACTTTATTTATATAGATATGTTGAATTTCAAAAGCATGCATCATGATCATTAACAGTCTGTGGTAAGAGTTTTGGTAGTTTCTTTTTTTGCGTGTGTACTGAAGAATTGTTTCTGTAAGGGAAGGAGGCATAGTTTTATAAGGAGTTTGGTACTATTAAAAAGAAATTAATTCAAAGACTTTTGTAATTTGTAGAACATGCTATCTTATGCAAAGTTCCTACATACCCAAAGCAGAATTTCATCCTTGTTAGCTAGTTATGCGTTTTACAATCATTTATGTTACTACAACCACAAGTTTAGTTGAGATAAAAGATATACATATAGTATCAATTTGGATTTTGGGTTGCACCAGTGATAAAAGATGATTAATTTGAAATCAATTTTGTTTAAATTGTGTAGGCTCATGTTGAAACCAGCCAGTAAAACAGTCAACAAAGTGATGCTTAACTCAATGTTATTATGTTAGCAAAGATTCTAACATAATGTAGTGTACTAGAAAACTTTTGGTCTGATCAGTGTATCCTCTTTCTAAAGTCCTGTTATACTTTCATTACTGAATTCCTTAGAGATGTGAGGTTTGGTGACCTCAGAAATTATTTGGACTAAATGACAGCTAAAGAACCAGAAATTGTACATCTGATAATTAAGTTACAAACCCTCTGAAATAATGGTGGTGGAATGGGATAATTCAACTTTACAAATCTCTTAACATCAGCAAGTTCATGAATCTTCCTGCCAAAAATTACTTTTAACTCCTTGCATATCTCTCCCAGAATTACTTTTCTGGCTAGGATTCATCTTGAAAGTGTGCCAAGTGAAAGTTTCAGTACCCACATGTAATTACTAAAAAGCATAAGTTTAGTGTTGTTTTGTTGTAATTAGAGAGATCTGTTCAATAAAAATGTGAGTAGGAAAAACCTACCAAACTTTGGCAGGTGTGGGGAACGTCTGCCACACACGAAGAATGAACAGTATTTGTCAAAATTGAATATCAATCAAGGGATTGTTTCCAAAAGGTTGCAAACTTACTCATGCATGATACACATCAAATAACACTGAAGCTCTGAAGCTCTTTATTTCTATGTGCATAAATACCCAAACCAATTCTCTTTCAGCAAAATTTAGGTTGATTTTCAGCCATTATTGTGCACTGCCTAATTCCTTTCCTTCTTTTAACTGGGGTGAATTGCATGGGGCAAGCTTCTTACTTGAATGATTAGAATGTTCATCTTCAAAAATATTGTATTATCTCTTCAATCTAAGCTAATGGTTAGATAATTTGGGTTAATCAACTGATTTGATCATGCAAATTAGCCACTTAAATCTGACATTTTGAACATTAGCCTTTTCTCAGAGCTAGATTTACTGGGAATTGTTGGCCCTTTCAAAATCATGCTTTAGGAACCAAATTCTAACCACTAAATAATCAATTGCGAGATCCAATGAGAAGCTGCCTTGACAACAAAGAACTGAGCAGTATTCTGGAAACGAAGGACGACATGTACCCAAAAATGACTGAAAATCAAGCACAGCAAAGTTGCAAAAATACCAAGACTTCCAAGAAGTAAATAGTGCAAAAATTTCTATGATGAAACCCAAGAAAATAACTTTTTTCCCAATAGTTCTTCCAATTTTTTAATTAACTTTTTCAACCACTTTATCCACATTTAATCAAAGCAGGGGAGCATAGTAAGTTATAAACAAGGAGTTGGACAAAATTCTGAGCAGGCAGAAAGCAAATAATTTTGCTTACTTGAAGGAACTACATAATATTATGAAAACAGAAAATGAAGCAAATGCTGTTTCTTCACAAAGTCTCAATCATGTCCAGGAATTGGAATATTTGATATTTTGGCACCAACAAGTGATACTACAATTATAAGTTGGGTGAGGCACAGAAGAAGTTTGGTGACCAGGTTTTGACCGTACAATATGGGTGTTCTCAAAAGCCCTTTGTCGTCAACCATTTAACTTGAAAGACCGCCAAAAAAGTCAAATGACATGCTGCTAGAGGAAACTGAGCCAGTCTCTTATGTTAAACAACAAGATTTTAATGTCAAAACATTGTCACCAAACCTCTGTGGTGCCTCACACAACTAAAAATTAAAGTAAAACCCTGAAAACACTGGATTCTTCATGGGAAGCAAAAAATGAAGCATGAGTTGAGGACGATGTTACTTGTTCATTCATCAACTCCTTGGCTCTTAACAGAAGGACAATGATATCAAAGAACTGCAGGCCTAAATAAGAGCTGGGTAAGTTTGATGCTAAGACAAACACAAAGTTGCAGTTTAACAGAGAAAGGGCTCTCATGAGAATACCAAATGATGCCATAATATCTTCCTCCTGAACAATAATATCACTGACTGTTCTACACAAGAGACTGCTACAAAGGAAAAAGGTTTCTGGAATAAGGAGAAAAAATAAAAGGCATATTTTACGAAGAAATTAGATTTGTCTAATGTCACTGTGCTTTTTGATGCAGCACACCAGCAGCATAGCTGACAGAACTCTCATCCATGTGATAACATGCATTGGACTGGGAGTAGTGAATGAATTCCAATGCCCATGGATGGGTTACGCCATTCATCTGTCGCATGACCTCCACTGCCTGTAATCAGTAACAGGAAAAGTTCAACTAATTACCTCTCTAACACTGGTTTCGATGTAATTTTACACAATCCAGAGGGATTTTACCATTATAATTTGAATATATCAACAAAGTTGAAATGGTAAATTGGCCACCGTTATGATTATAAAAGCTGACGTTTCGAGTGTTAGCCCTTCGTTGGAGCTCTGACGAAGGGCTAACGCTCGAAACGTCAGCTTTTATAATCATAACAGTGGCCAATTTACCTTTTCAACTTTGTTGATATATTCAAATTATTTCATTACCCCCACCGATGCAGCCCCAAACAGTTTCTTTAGAAACTATCAGCCTTTATTCATTTGGATTTTACCACAATTGTTTAGTGGTTAATGCTGGGTTTTCTAAACTTACAGAATAGCAGAGATTCCTAAGGGTTGGTTCGGAAGACATTATGGGTAGACCTGAGGGGTGGGGGAGAGAGGGAGGGGAGGGGGTAGAGAGGGAGGGAGGGTGGGAGCTATGTAGTATTCTACAGAAGCTCGGCAAGTTGGCATTTTTGCCAGCTACTCATTTCTGAAGTACCAACTACTTTCATGAGACAAAGGAGTTAAGGAGGAGTTAATCTGTGTATGTATTGTAATAATAATAATAATAATAATAATAATAATAATAGTACAGTATTTATATAGCGCTATTTCTATCGCTATCCAATAGCGCTGTACAAGAATTTTATAAATCGGACCGATAAGATTAAAAAACCGTAAAAATCTCTAAAACATGAGTAAATGAAACTAGCTAATAAGGTAGTCTGTAATAATGAGAGTAAAAAACTTGAAACTTATATTGAAATTAACTAATTTCCTAGCCAATTAACTAGCTCACTAACTAATCAACTAATTTACTAGCTAACTATCTAGCGGCCTAACTTACTACTTACATAATTAAATAGCTCAGTAAGGAGTAGTCTGATTGTAAAATTTGTTAAAAAGGTATGTCTTTATACAGGTCTTAAAATGTGATAGCGAGCCGCTCACTCTTATGTTGTTTGGAAGAGAGGAGGTATTTAAGTGCCTTCAATCACAAACAATAATTAAAACATCTGTTTCACTGACAGTTCGACGCTTAAAACGTTGAGAGGCCTTGCGAAAATCCGCTATTCGTTCGTATTTTTCCCGGTGTGATATTGTGGTATATCTTACGCGTTCTGTTTAATAATAATAAATAATATTTATGTATGTATTTACGATATTTAGACAAGCCAGCCCAGTTCAGCTTGAAGCTCAGGTTTAAATGGGGGCCTGTACATCCCACCATTCCACCCCAGGGGAGGACATCCATCACACAGTAATCTCATGTGTGGGAAATAACGTCTCCTACCCCCAACCCTACAGGGGACGGGACCTCCATTTATTCGTCCCTATCCGAGAAGACTAGAATATCTAACCATTTCTTGATGTTATGGAAAAGTAGCAAATTCTTCTCAATTATTCTAAGACCTTGAGTGTTGGTCCGGCTGGGGCTCGAACTCTCGACCTCCCACTCAACAGTCCAGCACACTACCCACTGGGCTAACTAAGCGGCAGAAATAAAATTTTACCTTTTCCAACAAGTGTTTGTTTTTTTATAGCTTTCTACCGAAAAATCTTGGTAGGAAACTGGCTATGTGACACCTACCACCCTTCCACTTGATGAAATAAGCACAACTTTGAATCAGTCATGCTTTTAATCCCGAGGTCTCAAGGGTCTAATACACCTGGGATTTCAATTACAGCTCGCTGGCATGCATTACAGATCTGTGGCATGCGTGAGAAGATGCCTCGCGGATGCGTTTGCAGAGGTGCCTCACATGTAGGGGAGCTCCTTCGCACGCATGTCACTCCAGCGTCAGACATTTCCCAGAGTCGTGCTTTTAATCCCGAGGTCCCGAGGGTCTAATGAATCTGGGAATCGAGTTACAGCTCGCTGTATAAGAAAAACCCTGGAATGCTTCAGGATTACAAAGTGATGTTATTGTAAGAGCCTTCCACTGAAAAACAAGCCAGTTTCTCTGGAATTTCTATTTTTAAAGATCTACGGTGATTCATCCAGTGCAGCCTTAAGAAGATTTCCATAAAGACACACAACTTTTAGACTTTGATCATCAGCCACTGTTTGAGAAATGAACTTATGCCACTCCCAAAAGGACAAGAAACTAAACTTAAGAAGCTGAAATGATGAAAGAAATATTAGTTTCCATAATTTTCCAACCGACAGAAATTGCCTCTTTTGACTTGATCTTGAAAATTTATATTAAACAGCTTGAATCTAAATGCTTTGAACAGTTGAGCCTCTATTAACCCCATGATATAGCATCAAAATTGTTTGTCTTTCCATCTATGTTTAACACTTCCTAAAACATTCAACAACTTTGGGAAGTGGAACAAATTCAATTCCAATGGGAATTTCGCAGTGTTTTGTAGAAAAAAGTTATTACTGACCTCAAATGTGACTAATTTAAATTCACAAAAAAAAATATGGGTTCTGCTGTAATACTTACATTGAGTAGGACACTTATTGGATGTCTACCGCATATTGTGTTCCTAGAATTCTTCAGATATTCCACAAAACAGGCAGGGTCAAGCTTTTCTATGGCATCCATACCCTAAGAATTGGATAAAAGAATATTGTATAGCAAGTATTTTTTTTCAAAGAAAACATGCTTCTGTTGCTATTCTATTTTAAACTTATGTCTATAAGTTTCAACAAGAGCAGAATCCTTACAGGTCAACAGTTTCTTAACAAGCTCCCCCCCTCGATTAAGAGCCTGACTTCCAGCCAAAACTTGAAATAAGTACCTGCAGTGAGTGCATATTCAAGGAAATAGGTATAATTATCATAATTTGAAACAGGTGTCACATACAAACCATGCAGAGTGGCCTAGCTTGTCAACAAACTTACTGCAGTTCAGTAGAAAGGACATCTAAGTATGATAATGACACAGATAAACGATAACTCCATAATAAAAGTTGCAAAACTGTGATCGCTTCTTTTAAGTCATAAATTACCTTTCTATCTAGAGCTTCTATAGATTTATAAATGGGACCACAACTTTTGTCATAAACTGTGTAATTAAATCGAGATCCTAGAAGACAAAAGCAATAAAAAGTCATGTACACTATACATGGCAAAGGCTATCCAACAGACAGTTGCCATCACTGTCCTGAAAGATCACCCTTACCAGACAAGTTTAAGTCCTTCAGGCAAACTTGGAAAGGTAAAAATCCCAGTTTTATCTTGTTTCTTTATGCACACAACTCACAGATAGACTGTGCAAGCTTGTTACAGCTTGCTCAACCAGAGTTGGATATTATTCATGTTTTATATTACTAGCCACTTCAACTACAAAGAATCCTCTAAGACGTTATAAACTTAACATCTTAGAGGATGTTAAGTTTATAACATCCTCTAAGATGTTAAGATTAACATCCTCTAAGATGTTGATTATAACTTTCAATTTATTAAAAACTGGATCACTGGATAATGCAATTCAAGACTTTTTATTGGCTTAGCCATTATGGTATATGAGCCAATATACCATAATCTACAAGTATGGTAAGCGTCCGCATCAGCTTAAAATCAAAAGGGAGCTAAAAAATCTGGTTTCTTCTTACAAAATAATAATTTCTTGGGGGCGTTTTTAATAAAACAATTATTTCATTTGCGCTTGTTGGATATGAGATAATTATAGCCAACTCGGCGCTATGCGCCTCGTTGGCTATCTATCATCTCATATCCAACACGTGCTTGTGGAATAATTGTTAAATATGAAATGCATAATTCTTCTTGATGTTGAGGATAGTATCAAGAGACTTTTATTAATTAAAAAGAAGAAAATTTAGTCAGCACATTTTGTGCATGTTTTCTTTTTCCTTATTCATCATTTACCAAGCTTTTTTTAAGAATAATCTCATAAATGCATTGGAGTAAGCAAGGCTTTATGTAGAACACTTATCACTTGTTTAGCAGTTGAAAAATTGGATTCAATGTACTAACCCCAATGACAGAAGTCTGAAGAGATGATAAACAAATTTTCTGGTCTGACCAGATACTTGCTAAGAAGCTTGCCATATGTAACTTCGCTCTTTGTTGATAATGAACCAACCACAATTGGAACAATCTTAAACTGGTCCCTTTTACTGTCAGCAAAAGAACAATAATCTTAAAACCATTTTGACCACTCAAGGTGTTGGAACAAGTAATTTTTCCTCATCATTCCCATATATTATAAAAATTTTCAATTCACTGTCAAAAGTAATCCCCTGATTACTTTGACTTCAGAAGAGACAGGTTTATTGAGAGCAAGCTTCCAGAACTAATGATGTCTGTGGACAAATATCCAAGTATATTTTTGTGCCAAATGGAGGTTATTATTATTATTGAAAGATGTAATCAGCTGTTGGGTGTCGTGTTGATATCAAATCAAATTCACGAAATAAAAATATTACATAGCAACTACTGGGGGAAAGGGAAGATTACAACTCTGATATTAGGCCTTAGCAATTCTTTGAACAAAAGAAGTGATTCTTCGAAAGTAAAAAATCTGCTTGAAGTTCACAGTGATAATGTAAATATTTAGAAGATTGACCTGAAAGTTAGGTTTTAATCAAAGTAAAACTCTAGCCTAATTCACAAAAACAAGATAGCTGCCATGACTGTCAGACTGCTGACAACACAAAGGCCCATAAGCCACAGTTAACCCAGAGTAACAGCATAATAAGATATAATTATGATATTAAAGCCATAAGCCACAGGTAACCTATAGTAACAGTATAATAACAGGATATAATTATGATATCAAATCTTTATAATGTTCAAGTCAGTTATTTATAATTTTACACACACCTCTCCATAACTTTAGCAATATAGGGCAAATGAAGCTCTATGCTGTGCTCTTTTTCATCGTCAGCTTGACTGAGCTTCTCAAACTCTCCTGTTGCAAACAGTTCACTATTTACTGAAAAAAAATTGAAAATGTTTGTATTCACTCAGTTCCCTTGGAAACCTTGATTTTTTGCTTAGTTGTCTATAATTGAAGACACACAAATTAATCAAACTGGTACATTGACAAAAACAGTTGCTCCAAATTAATATTTCAAAGAAAACTGCTCTTACCCTCGGTGTCAATTGAAAGATTGTACAATGGAGTTTCATACTTTGATAAACTTGTTATTGCACAGCCAGGCAGGTACATGTGATGAGATGGACCCAAGATAAAGATCCGCTTTCTACAAAAACACAAAGAAAACAATTGAAAGGGTGAAGGCCTCAAAAAGGTTAATTTTCAGAGGTCTGTATATCACTGGCTTTGACCTTGTACACCCTAGCATCGATATTCAACTTCACCATACTGTTCCCTAAATATATTCTTTGGTACTGACTGCTATTTTAACAACCGAAGCATCTTTTACTTTTTCTCCTTGATTGAGTGAGTATTAAACCTAACAATGTCATTTGAATCCCAACTGCAAAACCATTACCAGCCAAGTTGCCCATTTCAAAGAAAAGAGGCGTGGTCAACCACACAGCGTATCATTTCATATTGTACAAATAGTCCTTTCCCCTTTTTTTTTCTTTTTTTTTTTTATTCAGTCTTTATTTCTTCCTTAACAAATATGAAATTTCTGGCTTTAATTTTATAATTCTGTTTCGTCATTGGTCATTGGTCGCTACGGAGTCACGTGAGAAGGCGCACGAGCCTGGGAAGATCAGTTGTGTATGATCCTTTTGGGAAGGTCGGACGGTGTTTGCTCGACACTGAGAAAACTAGATGACTGCCAAAAATATGAGTGGAAGGGACCTCTTTCACCGGTAGAAGAAGAAAATTTACTCTCTGAAGAAAACGAGACAGCGAATTCTTCGCATCGGGGTAAGGACAAAGTGCTTGCTGAGGTATTGTCGGCCATGACCCAAATGAGTTCTACCATGTCGTCCATGGAAAACACAATGAAACGGTTAGCTGGCGCACCAGAAGACCATGCTACACCAACAAAAAAGAGGAGAACATCTCCTACAACTAATACCATGAGTGATAGTGGAGATTCAGACCCTGAGAAGTCAGATTCTGAGGAACTTAATTTCCCGCTCAATGGCGACCCGCCAAAACTGGGCAGCTCTGACGCATTGCTCAATGAAATTGCTAAAGACTTTGAGTCGGATGAGCAAACTGACCCAAAAGTAGCTCAGAAATTGGCGGATATTGTCAATAAGCGATGGGGTTCTAAGTTAGAGGAAGCCAAATTAAAAGAAAAATTGGCGAAATACAATCGACCCGATAATTGCGAGAAATTAACTGTGCCAAAGGTCAACCCTGAGATCTGGAATAAGCTGAAGCACGTGACCAGGAGCGCAGATTTACGCCTTGCCAACATGCAGAAAGTACTTGTCAAAGTCGGTAGTGCAATCGCGAAATCGACTGACACACTGTTGGCTATCCGTGCAGATCCTGAGAAGACTTCAGCGTCGGCTCTCACTGAGAAATTGGGGAAATTAATCACGCATAATGCTGATGCCTTGGCATTGTTAGGCCATGTAAACATTGACCTATCATACCGTCGACGCGACGCCATCAAACCAAACTTAAATAACGAATATTCCTCGTTGTGTGGCTCTCAAGTACCCATCACGGGTCTATTGTTTGGAGATGAGCTGCAATCTCAGCTTAACAATATCAAAGCAACTAACAAAATTGGCCATGCGACTACTGCAAAGCCATATCATCGCAACCATAGCGATGGCTGGAAAAGCAAATCTTCTCACTCAAATGGAAAGCCTTTTTTAGGGAAGAGGGGCCGGTCTTACCGGCCACACAACCACAATTCCTACAAACCACAGGCAACCGAGAAGAAATCCAGCCAGTGAAATGCTCTGATATCACAACAAACAAGGTAAATATGTTACAGTTCCTTGAGCACAAGGCGCACTGCTTTAAAGCAGGGGGGCTAGGAGAATATTATTATCAGTGGCAGGCCTTAACCTCAGACCCTGAGATATTGCAAATGATACTAGGCCAGCCAATCGAGTTTACCAGAACTCCATATCAAAGAGTAGTCCCCAAAGAGAAGAAAAGCCTTGATTTAGACAAACAACATGTCATTGATACTGAAATAGCTGAACTTCTTGCTAAGGGTGTTATTACCCCAAGTAGCCATGAAAAAGGGGAATATATCTCTCCTATTTTCACTAGGGCCAAAAAGGATGGTTCTTTCAGAGTGATTTTAAATCTCAAGCGTTTAAACATTCATGTACAATACCACCATTTTAAAATGGACTCACTTAATACTGTTTTACAAATGGTAAAACCTGGGTGCTTTATGGCATCCATAGATTTAAAGGATGCATATTATTCTGTGCCTATTTCCACTGCAGACCAAAAATACCTGAAGTTTCAGTGGCGTGGAAAACTGTATAAATATGTTTGCTTTCCAAATGGATTGGCATTTTGCCCCAGGAAGTTTACTAAATTATTAAAACCAGTATATTCACATTTGAGACAGCTGGGACACCTTTCAGCAAGTCATATCGATGACTCGTATCTCCAGGGTGATGACTATGATGACTGTGAAAGAAATGTTTTGGATACTCTCAGATTATTTGATTCTCTTGGGTTTACTGTCCACCCTGAAAAATCGTCCTTTGTTCCACAACATCGAATCACCTTCATGGAGTTTATCATTGACTCAATCACAATGAAAGTTTATCCAACCTCTGAGAAGACCGAAAAGATCATTCATACCTGTCAAGGGCTGTTGGAGTGTCCGCACCCTACAGTAAGAGAGGTGGCATCAACCCTTGGGTTCCTCATATCAAATTTTCCAGCAGCAAGTCTAGGGCCTTTACATTTTAGGTCACTGGACATGGACAAAACTGAGGCCTTGGGCCTAAACAAGGGCAACTTTGATGCATTTATGAAACTGTCTGAGTTGTCTCGCAGTGATTTGCAGTGGTGGATAAACTCAGCAAGGTCATTATACAACCCTATAAGCCCTCCTCAGCCAGAGGCCACTTTATACACAGATGCAAGTAAAGAGGGCTGGGGAGGAGTACTCAATAATGCAAAGATTGGGGGACCTTGGACTCCAGAAGAGGCTTCTAATCACATAAATTATCTTGAAATGCTTGCAGTGCTATTTTCTCTTAAGGCATTTCATAAAGAGTTATCAGGAAAGCATGTACTTGTGCGAATTGATAATATGACTCCTGTGTCAGATTTAGGTAAAATGGGCACAAGCCATTCCAGAAAGTGAAATGATTTAACCCGTACGCTCTGGGAGTGGTGCCTTGACAATAACATGTGGTTAACCACAAGTCATATCCCAGGGAAAGAGAATACACTAGCTGATGCAGAGTCCAGGAAATCTAGGAAAGAAACTGAATGGACTCTAGACAGAAAAATTTTTCACGCAGCTGTTAAGAAACTTCATGTTGAGCCTCAGATTGACCTATTTGCATCTAGGCTTAATTACCAGCTAAGATCATTTGTTGCCTACCAACCAGACCCTGAAGCAATGGCTATTAATGCCTTTTCAATTTCTTGGAAACCTTATGTTTTTTACGCCTTTCCTCCTTTTAGTATCATCCCAAAAGTGTTACAGAAAATACAAGCAGAGGAGACCACAGGACTGTTAGTTGTGCCGTGCTGGCCAACTCAGCCATGGTGGCCATTGGTGATGAGACTGTTGGTTCAGGAACCCCTTGTGCTCCCCAAGAAGAAACACACCTTATTTCTACCTCAACAGCCAGACTTGGTGCATCAACTATATCAGAAGCTCACACTTCTGATATGCCACTTGTCAGGAAATCACTTGAAGGCAGAGGGCTTTCGGAATCAGCTACCTCACTCATCCTACAGTCTTGGAGAAAGGGCACCAAACAACAATATAAACCATTCATCACTAAATGGGAACAATACTGTTGTCAAAGGAAGATTAATCCCTTTTCAGCAACTATAGAACATGGGATTAATTTCTTGGCAGAACTTTACCACACAGGGATTGGATACAGTGCCCTCAACACTGCATGGTGTGCTTTGTCTACTGTTTGTTTTACATCAGAGCATTACACTTTTGGACAGCATCCCCTAGTCTATCGTTTCTTACAAAGGAATTTTTGAGTGCAGACCCTCTCTCCCAAGGTACCAAGAAACTTGGGATGTCACGGTGGTATTAGACTATCTGGCTAAGCTTGGGCCACCTATGAAACTTAGTTTTAAGAACTTGACTTTGAAAGTGGTTATGTTGATGGCGTTGCTTTCGGGACAGCGTCGCCAGACTCTGCACACATTATCAATTGATTATATGCAAATAAGTTCTGAAAAGGCTGTGTTTTCCATTAACTCATTGTTAAAAACTTCCAGACCAGGTAAACATTTAGCTTGTATTGAGTTTCAGGCCTATGCACCAGATGTAAGTCTTTGTATTGTAAAGCATCTTCAGCAATATCTGAAGCACACAGATACTCTTCGAGGTAATGTAAAGCAGCTTCTTATTAGTTACTCTAAGCCTTATAAAGCTGTTTCCCCTGATACAATAAGCAGATGGATTAAGGCTACACTGGTTGATGCTGGAATTGACACTTCGAAGTACAGTGCACACAGCACTCGATTAGCATCTACATCTGCAGCAAAAGCAAACAGCATATCTATCGCCACAATTATGAAAAGTGCGGGGTGGTCCCAGGAGCCCACATTTACTAAGTTTTACATCAAACCAGTGGAACCTCGAGAGAATTTCGGAACTGAGCTCCTTAAAGCTGTATGTAGGGACACCTAAGATAGTGTCTTATATTTGTATGTTTTGATGGCTAAGAGAGAATGTTATTAAAGCAGGTTCATATTGCTATAAATCATTGTTATGTTTGAGTTCGCACTCACACTGCTTTAAAATCTCACGTGACTCCGTAGCGACCAATGACCAATGACGAAACAGAATACCTAAATTAAACGAGGCTTACCTGTAAGGTGAAGTTTGATTGGGATTCTGTGAGTCATTGGTCGGGAGCGAAGGAGTCATGTGCCCACCCATGTGTTATTAACCCGCCCATGACTGGGTGTAAGTGCTCACATCTGTTAAAGACTGATCTTCCCAGGCTCGTGCGCCTTCTCACATGACTCCTTCGCTCCCGACCAATGACTCACAGAATCCCAATCAAACTTCACCTTACAGGTAAGCCTCGTTTAATTTAGGTATTTCAGGCCACCAAATGACAACTTTAAAAAAAAACTAGCTTGGAGCCCTGCTAGCAACTGAAGAGCAGAGCCATTCTTAAGAGGAACCAGTTCCAGTTATGTACACCTTCTTTGCATTTAGAGGGAACATCCTCATGAGAGCTTCCACTCCTATATTAACCCGTTGCCACTCAAGATCTGAACATCAATTCTCCTCTCGAGCTGCCACACATTTCCTTTATAAATTTTTTATCAGAATTTAGAGTTACATCAAGATGACAACTTCTATCTGATATGTTTGAGTATTCTCATTATATCATTACATTTATTATATATATTACCTTACTCATTATTACACCTGCACATTATAAGAAGAATTTTCATGTTAACCAAGTTTGGGATTTAAAGGGTTAAAAGTATAAATTTGTTGAACACAAGCAGCTTTTTAGGCCCATGGATTCCCAAAAAGACATATTGTCACTATTCAGTGCTCTAAAACAGGGCCTTCTAATTAAGAATTTTTATCACCACACTGAAGCAACACTGACAAACACTCTCTCCAAAATTAAAGTGTATCCTTTGTTGTATTAAAAAAAACAAAACAAAAAAAAACAGTACATTGATGTAAAATACTTTTCATTTAAATTTTTACAGCCCTCTTTGATATCAAAATATCAATAGACTAGTTTCATTTGAGGTCCTAGAGAGTTATACCTGTTACTTAAAAATTACTGAATACAAATTGGCCATCTAATAACAGGGGGAACGACAGGCGGCAATAACCACAAACATAGAACATTTTGAATTGATATCAACATGCCTAAGACTTATTAAAATAACACACGATGAAAAGGTTTTCTTAACAGCTAATTACATATAACACAAGCAGTCCAAAAGGGAGTCTACTCTTCCATGGTTTACATTGAAAATTTCAACAAGACTTCTTTGTGTACATGGGAAATTGTATTTAGGGTAAAGTCTGTTTACGAGCCAATGGCCCATCAGGCCGGTACACTTAACTACGGTTTCTGTAGCATGAAGTGACTTGTAGTATTTCTACTCTCCCCTGGATGGGACGCTAGTCCATTGCAGGGTTACCCCCCTTAGCATTAAATTTGGAAAATTGTATATTTAATCTGATCAAATTGTATGTTGTAACATGGTGTGACTTACATATCTACAGTAAACTCTTACTTGATACTACTTAATTTTTTTCCTAAGCCAGTGGAGAGATATTAACAACAAAGACAAAGTTAAACAAGTTGGTAAATTATTGATGCTTAATAAAATTGTTACCTATAAATTTGAAATTATTTTCTTGATAACTGACCGGATGAAAAAGATACATTGCACCCTTTTCATGAACTGTACACTGCTTTAATTTTGTGGATTTGAATTTGGTGCAGTGAGATTTTCATATTGCAGCAGGCCCTTAAATCAATTTCATAATAGCAACACAGCTGTCAACTCCCTCTTCTGACTAACACTCAATTTCTCATAATAAATTAAAACAAGACATTTTCAAACTTGAAAGTCAAAAGCCTACAAAACAAATTAACTGTGTCATAGTACAGCGTGTATATTTAGCGATTGATCAACTTTCACATTCTCAAAGCTACCCATAAAAGCTTGTATGCAACTCAGTAAGGAGAACTTTATGTACATAATGAGACTGAGAAAAAAAAATTCATGGAGAAAAAAATATTCATGGACCAAAAATCTTACAACCTCGCTTAGCCTTTTAAATGAATGAACAACCTCAAGTATATGAATGTCTGTTGAGAACGGAAGTCTATTGAAGCTTATATTGTTGTTTCCTGCTGTACATAATTTAGGAGTAAACATGAATATTCATGCAAGTTTTGTTCACATAATTTTTTTCCCCTATAATGCACCGCCTTTAAAAAGCGCGAGACTATTTACAAGGCCACGGTCGACACAGCACCGTATACTTACATTTTACTTGGATCGATTTGTCTGTAGGCATGAGCTCCACAAGAACCACAGTATTGATAACCCGCATGTCTTCATGAAAGAAAAAAAAACATCACTTTTAATTCACAAAGGGTCGTTCTTCAATCAACTGTTTCAGAAGAACTTCGGAATGATCTCATTCTATACTTACGGTGCTATTATAGCTTTGGCTGGTCGACACGAAGGGTGTGCTTTAGATAACCATTCTTCTAACTTCTGATTAAGAGTTCGGGCTAGAAGTGTCGAGAGTGACAAGAAATGTAAGTAATTTTAAAACACCGGTATTTTCACCATAGAAAATATTAAAAGTTTGCTTTCAGATCAGACAGAAAACATTTTTGTCTACGCGCTTTTACGGTACCATTGTCAGAATACCAGGTTCCTGCGTGACTTGCTCGGCGCATAGACATAGTACTTGGTCGCTGATTAAAAAAATTGCGTTAATATCGGTTATACAAAAAAATTTAGCCGACAAAAGCAAATTGGAGATGTTTTTCAACACAGAGGGACACGCGTTGGTGAGGGACTGGGAAGTGCATGGTCAGTTTGAAGAATCTGCTGATCGGGTTTGTTTTGATTGCATATTCATCAGAGGGCTGAACACGTGATCAGAGAATTTCCAGAAATCGCTTCAACCTGTTGGGCTATCCAAAAGAAGACTGCATCAAAACGAACCAAGAGCTAGGAAATAAATGATGTTAGTTTAAGGAGGGAAACTGCCAAAGGTAGGCCCTGAGAATTCATAGAGAAGATTACACTGGTTTCAGTTCCATTTTAATGTGGAGGGGGTAGGGGGTGAGGTGAGGGTCTTTCCGTAGTCAGACTAAACAAGGACGTGCGTGCTAGATGTAAAGTTGACTGACTTTCTGTTTTGTGTAGCAGATTCATCTAACTTTAAGCAGATGTGCATGATAATTATTTCATTCAATTATGTGTTGTATAACCTACCTCTAATGATTAGGGTTAGTCTATTTCCCTTTTCATTTTATGGAGTGTTTCAAAGAACATGTCCTTATTCCTGGGGCGGATCCAGGGGTGGTTCGGGTGGTTTAGTCGAACCCCTTAAATTTTCCTTCAGAACACCTAATCATATTTCCGAAGACCTAATTTTCAAAATCTTGGACCCCTCAGAAGGAGAACAATTCTCTGAACCCCCTCCGAACCCCCCTTGACTAAATCCTGGATCCGCCCCAGTTATTCTGTATTAGTCGTTGTCTCCCCATGATCTTGTCTCTGCACTTTTAGGGGGATCTACTTCTGAGATACAGGTTTTATATTGGTAGCCCGCCTCAGTCTAAGATCTAAAAACATCTAAGATGTCTCTGGCCACTTGGCTAGTAAGTTGAAAAATTAGTGTCGAGCCCTCGAGGAGGGGGGGTGGAAGGCAAACTATTATTTTCTTGTGAAGAACCAAAATCTCAGACCTTTAACTTCAACATATAATTTATTTATTAGTTATTAAAATGGTAAATTTATGATTCAGGAAAGCGTAGAGAAGAATGGATTTCAAGGAGTTCAACAATAACTCTTTTACTTAACTGAATGAAAGAATGTCAAGTGTTTCCTGGTTTCCATGCTGCAGTTTTGTTTGGAGCACAGTCAGAAGACAGTTGACAGAATGAGTGCTGCTGATTATGAAGGTTGGTTTTGTACAATTTCTTTCCTCATTTCTTCAGTAGAGAAATGACTTTTAAAAGTTATGTTACTTTGACCTTAAAAAATCTATTAAATCAAGACGTAGAAAGGTATGTAGTTTAAAGCGAGAGAACAAAATAAGAACAACAACAAAAAACAAACAAACAAACAAAAGTTTATAAACTGAGGCCTTGGAATCTTAGTGGAGATGAAATGGCTCAAGGGTTAACACACTGGACTTGGAGTTGAGTGGTCCTGGTTTTTTCTCTCTCACTTATCATTTTATAGCTTAAAAAATCAGTCATCTTTTAGGACTCCATATGAAAAACAACCAATAGAGGAATCATTGGCTCCTGTTGACAGCTAATTAAGTTCTACAGCTTTTCCTTTGTGCATTCATCTGTACTGTACTGTACAGATTCAATGGTGTACAGATTCAGCACCATTCAATGGTGCATTCATTTCTTTTTCAAGAGAAGGTGGCTTCACCTCACCTTGATACCCAAGTTGCCGTGGTCGGCGGAGGAATGGCTGGGCTAGCTGCAGCAACAGCTCTGTCAGAGGCTGGTCTTCAGGTTATCTTATTGGAAGCTTCTGATTACTTTGGTAAATAGTTAATTTCTCCACATCTTTTTTTGCATGAGGTTACACAATTTTTTCTTTAATTCATACCACCCTTTTCAAAATCACTTACTCTTCTTTTTCACATCCTCTGTAAGCATTACTCGGAACACTATTGAACTGTTAGGATTATACTTCTTTTTTCTTTGAATGGGTCAAATTAAACTTTTGTGAGGTGTGAGTAGTCCAGTGGTCAGTGCGCTGGACTCTGGGTCAGATGGCCCGGGTTCAAGTCCTGGCTGGGGCTTGACGTTGTGTCCTTAAGCAAGACGCTTCACTCACATTGCTTCGTCTTCTCAGATAGGACGTAAAGCCGGAGGTCCCGTCTCCTGCACCTATCAATTAGTTAATTTCGGCAAGGGACGTTAAAGAACCCACATCACGAGATTACTGTGATGTGGTCTGGCCTGTTTACTGTGGCACATTTGCATTTAAACGAGCTATTCGCTCATATGCGATATGTGGCTAAATAAAGTTACTTACTTACTTACTTGCAATGTTTTTTTTTTTTGTTTTGTTTTGTTTTGTTTTTTTATTTTTAGCACTGTTTAATAGATATAATTTCAAGAGAGGGCCATTTGAAAATCCTGTATTGCACTCAGTTTATAGCTTTGAGTACCTAGTTGTCAATTACCAACCAGACATGAGATTTGTTGTGTGTAGTAAAGCCAAAAAAGATAAGGTCATTGTGCACACTACTTTACCTCATCCCTTTTTGAAATCTTCTTGTTAGCCTTCCTGTTTCAACACTCTTCTCCTAAATCTTCTCCTAAAATCAGGGGAAATTTGTCCACCTTTTCGGCCATATGCCACAAATCTAACAAAGGGATTCTATACCTCTTGTGGAACAGTTTATTAAAGATGTTAATAATCTTCTAATTTAGTTTTGAGTCAGTTTGCTAGACATAACGTCTCGTAGTCACGTTCGACGCACTAAAAACTACTATAAAACGAATACAAGAATTGTAAAAACGTGTAAAATGGTATATAAAAAGTCACTTGTAAAAATGTAGCGGAATTCCGCTACATTTTTACAAGTGACTTTTTATATACCATTTTACACGTTTTTACAATTCTTGTATTCGTTTTATAGTAGTTTTTAGTGCGTCGAACGTGACTACGAGACGTTATGTCTAGCAAACTGACTCAATTATCGAACACGTTCCTGGCCTCGGCCCACAAAATTTCATCACAATTTAGTTTTGATTTATTCAATAACTCCTTTTTGCTTGTCATGTCAGGTGGAAGAGTGAAACAAGTTCAACCATTTGAAGGATTTGCTCCAATTGATCTTGGTGGAGAGTTTATCCATGGATCAGATAGTATTATAACCAGGACAGCGAAAGAAAATGGCTGGGTTGTGCAACCAGTAAGATACATAATTTTTTCTTGAGGGAAGGTATTGTTAACGTTGTTTGCACACATGCCATTTTTTTTTCTTTGATGGAATTATCAATGGTCTGGACTTGTGACCGATAAACTGCATTCATAATTAATCAATGAAGTGTTGTAAAGCATGTTATCAATTTTTTTCTTTCACTGTGAGGCTAGGACCCAACAGTATCAGACATACTAGTCCTAATGTAGACATCTTTTCTCCCGAACCCTTTTGCTTCCAGTTGTGACCAAAAAGGAATTTCTTCCCACAATAGCAAATCATTTTAGTGCATACAAGTGTGTAGCCTGTAGAGCTGGTGTAATTTTGGAAAGCAAGTGCTCTGTATTTTTTTGATAAAAATTATAGCTGCTATATTTGACTTTTAAAGCGGTAGAAGGCTGGGGCAGAAAGAAATTTTTATCAAGGGAGTGAACAATCTTGGGGGTTTGACTGACTTTTGCAATACCAGGTGGTACATGATCCTCTTTTCTGATTGGCTGTGTAGTATGGTGCCCCCCCCCCCTCCCCCATAACTACTTTCCCTCTCAATAAAAGAGCAGATGAGATGATTGGAGAAACTTTCCATTTTGCTGACTTTGCAGTGCTACAAATGTGAGGGAATGGAGAAAGAATACATGTTTTTCTACAAAGATGAATTTCATCCATTGTTAAATAGCCATCCTGATATTCAGGAAGCCTGGAAAGCTTGGGATGATATCATTTTTCTTTGGGACAAGATATCTAAAAGTGAACTCTGTCAAAATGCCAAAAACGCCTCCTGTGAAGATAATGGTAAAAGTGCAGGGAGTCACCATGTTAAACCTGATTCAGAATCTAAGGCAAATTCTACCCATGCAGAATTAGAAAGGGCAACAGAAATTGTCAGCATACAGAACCCTGGAGTTGATGCCAAGGATTTTAAGTAAGTCCCTAAGCCATTTTTGTCAAGGGTTATTCCTCTCTGAGATGAGATGGCTGCAAAATCTAATTTCTGCAATGCAAGTGGTTGGTGAAGCAAAACACACAAAAAGACAATTCCCTTTTGTTTAATTCTTATCTGAAATATGCTAGCATAAAGTATATACTTTTAGTTGATGTCATTGATAACTTTATCTTACAATTCAGGCGGTCTACTAGTCTAGTTAGTAGGTAATTGCACAACCAGAGTGTTATTCATTTTATGCAATTTTTAATGCGTCACTTTAAGACAACTGAGGGTGAATTTTAGAGTTATAGGGGTACTTGTTTCTTTATTGCTTTTTCTCGTGTTATAGAGACATGAGTATTCAGCAGTGGTTGGAGAGACAGAAGTGTAATGACGATGTGATGGCAGTGTTTGATTCTATGTATTGTCAAACAGTTGCCGCGGCACCCAGGCAGATGGGTCTGTATGAGTGTGCGCGGGAAGAAAATGCTTGGACATATGGTGATGGGAATTTCAGGTCAGTTAGTTTTTATTTTCTGGTCAACAGTTTTAGTTTCGAATTCATATTTTCTCCAGAAGGAAAAGTTGCTTTTTAATTGGTCTTAAGAGAAGTCTTATTCCATCTTAAGCGCAATCAGTGAACTATCCTTTTTACTGGCTCCTTCGTAAACCCATCGTTTTAACTCTTTCCGTGTGTTACCAGAGGTTTCAATAGAAGCTAGTTAGTTAGACAGAGCTGAATAACGAAATGTTACGTCAAAAGTGTGGGGTCGATAACGCGGGCTCAAGCGTGCGAGGTAAAATTTAGCGAAATTTGCGAAAACAATGGTGAGCCGGCATTTAAAACCGAGGCATTTTGTTGTCGTCGAAGACATTTTCATATTTTCCAAAGTTTTTTAAAGGAAAATTAATTTTCGAAAATATTTAGGGGTTGTACAGTTTTTGGATGTTCTGTGAAAGAAAAGCGGCAACGAAACAAAACGTCTCGAAGCAACAGAGTAGAAAATCAACCATGCGAACGACTCAAAATCCTTATGAAAGCGATCCTCGCAGTACTAAATACAACTTGTGGGTTAGTGAGAATAAGGCCTGAGAAACATTCAGGCCCGTAGGGGGTTTGAACCCATGACCTTTGCGATACCGGTGCAGTGAATTATGTTGGTTCCTATTAAACCCGTCATTATGTTGGTTCCCATTGAACCCGATTGTGAACGACTATAACAAGCTCTGACAAACCTCCATTCCTGGAGTCACGATAATAACATACGATTCAATGCCTCTAAATGCAAAGTTCTAACTATAACGCTCATGAAAAAGGCCTTACTTCATGACTATTTTCTAGGCCCTGAAAAGTTACGGCGCGCGCGTGAGGAGAAAGATCTGGGTGTAGTTATCTCGGACAAACTTACCTGGAACTCAAATGCACACCTAATTACAGCAAAAGCAAATAAACTTTTAGGTCTGCTGAAGAGATCTTGTCCCTTGTTAACTAAAGTGGTGGTAAAAAGGTCCTTGTACTTAGGGATTGTGAAGCCCCGCCTTTGTTACGCTACTAAAGCCTGGTCTCCTGCTTAGATGTCACTAAAAGTTAAGGTTGAGCAAGTTCAGAGACGTGCCAGCAGATGGATTTTAAGTTTGAAGCCAGGCCAGATGTCGTCTGGGGAGGGACTGCTCGCCTTGGATATGCTGCCTCTTGCTTGCGTTAGAGAGATCAAGGAACTCGTTTTCTTTTACAAAGCTGTTTGCGGCTACATTGATATTGACGTCTCAGATTACGTATCGTAAACGCCGTAGTCAGTCTGCTGGCTGTTACCTTAACTTTCCGGCCTGTAAGACCAGCACTTTGCAAGCCTCATATTTTGTCCGAATTATAAATCTGTGGAACAACTTATCCAATGAAGCCCTCCCTAGTGGTTTTACCTTCCTTAGCTGTTTTCGATCATTTTTGAAGAACTTTTGTAAGTCTCTTTTAATGCATGTCTTTGGTGAGGACATGGTCTGCTGATGGTTAATTTCTCGTGAATGTTCATGTCACTAACTGAATATACATATATACATCTGTTTATATTTTATTCTTCATTTCCTTTAGATTTCTCTACTTTTAGATGACAATTTTGTACAATTAGATTCTCTTACAATTAGATTTTCCTCTTACTAAACTAGATTTTATTATTTTTTTCTACTTGTACATATTTAAATTTCTTATATTTTCCTTGGGTAGACATTATTATTATTATTATTAAATTTAAATTTATACCGCGCAGTTTCTATAAAAATATTCAACTGCGCCTTACAATAAATATTAAATCAAAAGTAAAAAAAGAAGTTCAAAATTACATTTCTAAAATTCCATGAATAAATAAATAAATAAATAAATAAATAAAATAATTCTTCATTAATTAAAATAATTCATAGGCACCCCGCATGAGTGTGAGTGTCCCGTTCGTGCCCATCCCTTTTGGGCTTTTCTTTTTTTTCATTTTTTGTTTTATGTTTGTATATTTTCATTTTGATCTTGCCAATGAATTTGACTATACCTTTGACCTTTGCGATACCGGTGCAGTGCTTTACCAACTGAGCTAACAAGCCAACTGGGAGCTGGTCATTACGTTGGTTCCTTTTAAACTCGTTGAAGTGATAAAAACGAATTTGAATATACGAGCCGAACTGGCCCTGCCTTACTTCTTTGTTGGATGTTTGGTAAAAGTTTGTAATCCATTTCAAACAGATGAAAAGATTAGTTGTTTGAATGAAGTACAATCGATCTCTGACCACAATTCTTTTGCCCATCTTTGTCAATATTTCAGGATACACCCCAGATCATTAAGAGAATGATAAAAGAACACATCAATTCTTTTTTGTTTTTATCACATGAATGTTTCACGGTACTTTTTCAGAGATATTTTATTTTTATCTTTAAAAACTTTCTTCAGGTTGGCGGGATCTTACTCTCTGCTTGTAGAACATTTCCTGAAGAAGTGTTCTGAAGTCGAGAAACGGCTTTGTTGGCAAGTGACAGAGGTTAATTGGAAAGGTAGAGTTGTTTTAAAAACATTTTTGTGCCTTTAATATATCAGAAAATCCTTTGATAATTCTTTGTCACTTAACACTTGCCACTGGTCCGAACAAGAAAAAAGAAATCATCTCAAATCAAAGAGAGACCAAAGTGATCACTGGTGGAGGAAAAATTGTGTCATTTCCTCAACAACTTATCCTACCAGGTCACCAAAATTTCTCTTGATATTCGTCCAATTGGCAAATCACTAAATTTTGCGTGGACTCGCCCAACATAAGGGCTTATATTAGTGGTAGAATGTAATTTTATCAAGTGTCGTTAAACTCAGAACCAAAGTTTTTCCAACGGCCAATACCAGAAAGAGCCGATGAGAACTCAAAGTAAAAGCGAGCAAACTGATTAAAGCGCTGAAAAACCGCGAAAGATCAAGTCGCGTGTGGTTTAAGTTTTGCATCTGGTTAGTTGAGAGGATGGCACGTGTTTTCTAAAG
Organism: Stylophora pistillata; assembly: GCF_964205215.1. NCBI lineage: Eukaryota > Metazoa > Cnidaria > Anthozoa > Scleractinia > Pocilloporidae > Stylophora > Stylophora pistillata. The sequence goes on along the minus strand of NC_142524.1, from coordinate 8,815,697 downwards.
TAATCATAGAGCAAAAGTTAGCAAAACCAATGCAATCCTAGAATGTGTTGGACATTCAGTCGAAAGCTGTTCTTCAAGGTATCGCTTTAAGGTTTTTTTTTTTCGTTTACGTCCTGCTCGTGACAAGACGAAAGACACTTAATTTTTCGACCAGGCTCAAAATTTATCATCTTTCTGATTCTATTTACGCACGAAACGCTTTCAACATTGCTGATCCCCGTATGCAGGACGGGTGTTGGACATGAACCTAGGGTCTTTGCAGCTCAGTGGTCTGAGGTCTGACTCCTGCTAGGGAATAAGTTTTCTTTGTCCTTCGCTTGTGAAGACAAATAACATATTTTGTTATTTCAAGATCAAGACCAAATATGCACCATCCCTTGTAACTCTTTTTTCAAAGCCGGAAGGAGTAATTTCTGTTCTCTAAACGTTGTTTACTTGCAGGTGAGAATGGTAAAGATAAAAAAGAAAAACAGGGCGAGTCAAAAGCAGGTGGACTTATTTGGCTTAAAAATCAACTCGGTCAAACATTAACCGCCAAATATGTAATTATTACTGTGCCACTGACAATTCTCAAAGATGGTGATATAAACTTCATTCCACCGTTGCCGGCGAGCAAAAAAAGAGCCATCGACGGAATAGAAATGAGAGGGGCACTGAAAATTGTCTGTCGTTTCAAGTCACAATTCTGGCCAGACAACTTGAACCTTATATACAGAGTACGGGGCTTTGTCAGCCAAATATGGATGTACACATATGACTCGATGAAGAGCGCTGAGAAGTGTCACCTGATCGCGGGCTTCCAAACGGCTGAGCCCGCAGAAGAGAAAATCAACCTCAGCGAACAGGAAGTTTTAGATGGGTTTCTCCAAGATCTAGATCACATTTTTCGGTAAGTGCCCCACTATTCAAAAGAAATAGACACTAAGACTGGAAAATATTGAGATATCTGGAACTTCAGCATTGCGGGATGTAGATATGAAATGTTCATCACAGTTTAAGTTGAATTTTGATTGCAAGTCTCGTTGAGGCCTTGCATAAAACATTAATGTGCATCAATTCTAGTCTATCAGTAAATTCTAAGTATGCTCAAAGTGATTTTGGAATAATTGGCAAATTCGATGGTGACAGTCAAAACGTTTACTCTCTCCACTTAGATTCCGCGCACGAATTTTAAAAGTCGTACAGAAGACAATGTTTGTGAATGTATAATAACTTTGATTACAAATTTTTTGCCTTTTGCGGATCACCATGTTGTACAAACATTGCGAATAGCTAAATAAATCTACGAGACCACTCTTTATAAAGTGTTCGTATTTGATAAATGGGAAATTTAAACCACAACCAAAGTAGCGTGTGGTAACTTACAAGGTTAATTTTTTTGAAATCGAAAAGGAACTGCACTATCCAAAAATGCCAGATGGACCATTTACTTTCATTCTATGAGAGTGATTCACCCATAATTATGAAAACTATTACCCTTTCCACTCCTGGCACTGAAGTAAACGAAGAGGAGTTTTCTAAAGATAAATGTAATCGTTTGAGTCACAACGTGGTCACTGTGGATGTGGATCGCAAAGTTTGCTAGTCTTTTTTAGGCGATGAGGTCGATTGAAGAAGACCAGCAGTTTGCAGTTGAAACGTCGCGATCCACATCTAAAGTGACCACATCGTGAGACAAACGATTACGTTTCTCTCTTGAAAGTGTTATTTACCACGATGACTAACCAAAACCTATTTTACGATATAAAGAGAAATTTCTTTTTAGAAAATAAATACACAGTGTAAGCAAAAAGGTGATGACAAGAAAGAAAAGTGTACACAGTGAAGGAATACTGTTTGTTACGCCATATTTTCAGAGCTAACCTTGTAAAAATGCTCGGCAGATATAGTTGAGGGAAGTGATATCTAGAGTGAAAGGGTCAAACATCGGTCGTCATTTTTATTGAAGGGTTCAGTTTTGAGGGATCATGAGCCAAGTTAAGGTAATAAGGAGATATGAGTTGTTTAAAGCTCTTAAAATTTCTGTTACCTTTTTCAACCTTTTTTCAACAGAACCGCCTCCAACCTACACCCCGCTACTGATTCATTCACGGACTACGTCTATTACCATTGGTCCAAACATCCTTTTATTCGCGGGGGTTACAGCTCTCCAACAGTTCATGCAAATGGCTTGCGCCACGAGCTTGGGCGTCCAGTGGAAGATCACTTGTTCTTTGCTGGTGAAGCCACGAGTGTGACGGCCTGTGCTACTGTTCACACTGCCATAGAAACAGGATTAAGGGCTGCTCGAGAAGTTTGCAGCATCGTCACTCGCGTTATCACAGAAAGTGTTATGCCAGAAAAATGAACCACACTTGACTGTTAAATGATCTTACGTCCATAAAAAACGAGGAAATATTTGCCCCATCTAACTTACTCTCTCAGTTGGAAAGTTCCGTATCTTGAAGCCTTTGAAATTGTCACCTTCATATTGTTAAAATTAAAAAATGGTACGTATAACCACGTGCATGGAATGTTCTCTTATTTATGCAGTTTATAGAGCAATTTTCAAGAGTCCTTTTTACAGTTGTGGGCTTGGTGGCCAAGCCTTTGAACAGGAGTGAGGCTAAGGGTGACCTTGTTATGATAGAGATGTTGCTGCTTTTCAAATGCAAATTTCTTTGTTATCATGCTAACTAGATACAGGTCTCTATCACAACAGGTAGTCACCCTTAGCCTCACTCCTGTTCAAAGGCTTGGCCACCAAGCCCACAACTGCAAAAAGGACTAATGAATGTCGAAAGTAATCCGTGCTCACCATCGCACTGTGATTGGTCCAGAAAACTCTCAGTACTCTCATAACCAATCAGATGTAAAACCAAAACCAATCACGTGGTGGTGATTACTCGTACGTGCTTTTGGACACAACCTTAGCTGATAACAAAGACCATTGTTGTGGATGAGAACTTTGTTTTGTTTTTGTTTTTGTTTTTGTTTTTTTTGCCAATTAGCCTTTAAAGGTCTTCCTCATCATTTCAACCTACGAGAATTGCGGTTATGAATAATCGAAATATATAACCTTCTCTGAATATTCGGCCCGTTAGATCTAAAACTTTTCCCAGTCACACGATGCTGAAAGTTAGAAGTTTTAAAAAGAATATATTTTAGTACTCATTGGTACTTTTGCCACCTAGAAAGTTAGCCGTTTGTGATGGCGAATATATCAGTGAATGTCACTCGCAAAAAGCTGCAAATTTCACATTTTTTTTAATATTTGAAATAATTTCTTCTTTAAACCGACTACTTTTCCATGAAACATGTATGCTAATTAAACGAAGAAAAATTTAAATAATTACTTAAGCAAAGATCTCATAACTTAAATGAAATACTGGTGATGAGTTTTCATTCCCGAATGACATTCGTTAACATTTATATCTTATTTGACGTTTTGTTGTGTAGTATTGCTGAGTATTTTTACGAGTTGTGCCGTATTTTGCGAGCCCGTAGTCAAAATACAAATAACGAGTAAAAATACTCAGCGATACTACCCAACAAAACGTCTAATAAGTTATTTATTATCCAACACGCCAAATTTTTATTTCAGTGCGGGCGAATTTCGCGGATATTTATTTACGGGGAGTGCGTGACAGAAGTATGCAAAGCGGAAACGAATTGGCGCGTTGTCATGCTCTCTCTATTTTCTTCAGTAAATGAAGAAGTTTGCTGGTTGTCTAACTGTTTTTCTTCGTTCAATTGATCTAATAAACCTGGATCTATATTTGCCAGCCATTCCGACTCTTCGTCGTCGGAAATATGATTCAGATTGTACGGCATTTTTGTTTTCGTAACTTCAATCAATCAACCTGTCTAACCGGTTCTCTGGAGTGCAACTACCGCGTGATATTTGTACTCGTCTATGGCGTTATTTGCACTCTACGGAGTGTAGTTGGATAAGAAAGCAGCATAATCTAAAACTCCATTGCGATGGTAAAAATTCCAGACTAACAAAGAGATTTAAAACCGCAAGCTTCTTTCTTTTCTAAGATTTCAAGTGAAGGTAAATAGAAGGCTCTCAAGACCTCACAAAAGATTATTCTTATGTTTTGTTATTTGTATATCCTGCTGTGACGCCATCCATATCCATATTTCTCATTACGTCGTAGCAAGACAAAAGAGTTAAATACATTCCATACTCCTCCTCACGTTTTCCAGTTACAGAATATCAGAACAGTTTTGATCAATTTGGACTCGATTTGTTCGTCTCCGAAGACCTGCGCGGGAGAAAAGAGCTGGAAGTCAAAAGAATTGCTACAAAAACCTAGGAAATAATTTTGGTTCAGAAGCTCTCTTCTAAGGAAAGGAGGCAATTTAATAAATAAACTCTTTTCGTTTTCAAGTCGACTTACAATCGCGAGACGAGTTGCTCACAGGCGAAAGATATAGCCTCACTTTTCCAAATATAACTGGCAACGTGTACCTTTCTAAGAAAAAAAAAACTTTCTTTCTTTCCTCCTGCCTTGTCATCGACTGTTCATTTTTTTCACCCAAAAGTAACATAGATGTATTTCCGAGGAAAATAATGTATTAAATTTGCCCCGACTGGAGGAGAGCATTGAGACTGGAAGAGTATGATACATCTGCCGAGTTTGGGTTGAAAATATGCGTGCACTTAGCTATTTGGTTTAAATGTTTTGTCCGCGACTGTTGAGAACCTGATAACTTAGCTACATTTTGCCACGTACATTGCACAAAGAAGGGGTAGCTGAATACATGTAAAGCGAAAAGTTCCGGTGTAAAGGATGTACATGATTTTATCAAATTCAATTTTTTACCGTGGGACCCCTTACCCACTCCCACTTAACACTTGAATTTAACTAAGAGTGGAAGCTAATTGATCGCATGAGAAACCTTTTGCAAAAATGATTTTGGTTAAGAATCAAGCTTAGGCATTTATAGAAGAATTGTAAGAAAATACTTTTCCGTAATTCTTGTGGCTACTGCCTCCTATAAAAGACAAAGCCGCATTAGTCGTCAATGACTGAGTAATGGTAACAATAGGATTCCGATCTTGACCCAATTTTGACCCGGCAATAAACAAATAAACCTGTGTGGGTGGTAGTGACTATACTGTGTGCTATTATTACCTGTCAGTTATAGTCACTATCACCCACACAGGTTTATTTTAAGTAGAGGGATTTCCGAGATTGCAGTGTTTTAATTATACTTCACTTCTTTTTAATTTTTTTTTTATTTACCGTAGAAAATAACAAATTATCTAGTTATCGCGTGACATTTGTACTCGAAATCTGTTATCATTTACTTAGCGCAGCTGAATAATAAACCCGAAAACTTGAAGCTTCCTTAGGCCGACAACAGTTATTCAGACAAACTAAGACACAACATACTACCAGCCCTTTTCTTTTATTTTTAAGAACCATACAAACACAAAAATACATTACACCTTTTTGTTAGTTCATCAGTTCGTTTCGCTATCCGTCTTAATCTATTTTCTATCGAAAATGTTCAAATTAGGCTCTTTACTATACAAAAAAAAAAAGTCAGTCGTCGCAAGTGTGATATGAGATATCAAGTCTCTTATCAAAACACATTTCCGGCTTCAAATTGTTAAACAGTTAATTCCACTGATCCGTCTTAATCTATTTTCTATCGAAAATGTTCAAATTAGGCTCTTTACTATACAACAAAAAAAAAGTCAGTCGTCGCAAGTGTGATATGAGATATCAAGTCTCTTATCAAAACACATTTCCGGCTTCAAATTGTTAAAAAGTTAATTCCACTGATTCGTTCGTCCCAGAGGACCTGCACAAGGAAATGAAAAGAAAAGTCAACGAATTTGTGGCAAAAATATAACGCAAGAAATTTATAGAGAGAAGCTCCAAAGCAGATAGAGTGATGGTAAAAAAATTCTCACTGAATGAATTTTCAAAGCGACCTAGGTAACCTCTTTATTCTAAAAAACATTTCATCGAGATTATGACGGAAAAAGGTTCTCAATAGCTTATGGCTATGATCGACTGGGACAAATTGAGACCCTTAGGAAAGGGTTGACTGCGTTTTCGTAGGGGGTCAAATGTATGATATATTTGCAATGGACATAAAGTTTCTGAGCATATCTAACTGCGTACAAGAACAGATTTGGAGAAACATTTGATTTCACCATTCAACCCTAGAGAACGTCATTTTTACTCTTGACTGGACAGTGTTAGGAAGTAAGGTAGAGACGTCGTCAAAAAATATTTTGCCAACAGTTTTACGGAGCTTTTTTATTCTAATAACGTTTTTAACTAGTCAGAAAAAGGTTCATATTATACGGCCTACCTTGTTACTTAGCCTTGGTGTTCATCGTTTTCTGTGGGACATTTTTTTCGGTTTGGCGGAACTGTATGGTTTTCGTTCTCCATTCTTCGTCTTGGTCTTCTTTCTCCATCTCTTATCAACTCCAGTCTCCTCACTCGTTCACGCTGTTCATTATTTTCAACTGGTTCTCTCTGCCGCCCAGTTCTATCACCTTGCATCAGGAAATACAGGATCGTCAACAGAAGAAAGACAACGAATAGATTGAAAAATTCTTGATTTGTAAGCATGATGCGGAGAATGTTTCAAGAACGGACCAGCATAAGTGAGGTAAGCAGTATACTGAAAGCTTTCCGTCTCGATCAATTCCCCCCACGGCACTGATAATTGAGTATTCCACCAATCTAATCTATCGCTCTTGACGTCATGTGCTTACCCAACTGCGAAGCGGCAAACCGCAAAGCAAAACGCAACGCAGACCTGTCGCGTTCATTGATCATAAACATACAGTTAACTTTGGCGTAACTCTTCCCTGAAACAAAATTCACAGAAAATGTTTGCCTGTAAAATTTCCTAACACCGCTTTTTATAAAGTTTGAGTTAGTCTTTTCCTCATCTAAAGTGCAATCTATACAAATTTTGCTGCACATTACCGCAACGTGGACGGAAAACAACAAACAATGGCGGGAGTTGGTCTGCTGATTTTGTAATGTTAGAAGGAAAAGAAGAAAAATTTGTTTTGGTATGAGGTTGAGCATGATATCATGAATTATCAAACCGAGGTTTGAGGTATCTGCCGAAGACGAATGCTGAGGAAGTTAAGTCAGACACAAGGTTTGATAACTCATTATATAACGCGAAAATTGAAGTCAATAACTGTTTTTTTTTTGTACATTTTTAAACAACCTGCGAAAGACACTTCTCTCAGTGTTTGTAAAAGTTTTAGAACACTACATGGACAATGGGCCGGCCGACTTTGAACTTGATATGATAAATGTAAAATCCCCCGCGAACATGTATGGCGTTGGGAGAAGACAAAACGCGGAGCCCTACTCCATGGAGTACTGTAGTACACAGCGGTTAAAATGAAATCGGTTTTATTCACGTACCTAAGAGAACTAACTAAATAATTAAACACATGCTGTATATATGCAGGTCTCGAGGGTATTACATCACACCATCACGCCTCGCATTACATCGCGCATACTTCATGCTCGTTGGCATCCTATACACTACATTCCCTCCTTTCCTAAATATTCAACATACAAATCAAAGTCTTTAAATTAAACCAGTCGCTCGATAAAAGGACAAGAAGTTGAAGATATTCAGTTCATATCATATCCAGTTCATATGGCTTTATAACGATCGGGCGGTCTTACAGTCCGGGTCGACCTCCGAACAGGCCTTCCCACTCCGGTATTTTCATTGTCTGGGAAATGCCTAGGTTGTTCTTGAGAATCTTCAGACGTTCCAGGAATCTCTTTTGGCACCGGTACGACTGTCGTCTCTGAAATTTTGCTTGCCCCTGGGTCATCCACTCGTACTGCAGAACCTGCCTGTACCACTTGATTTTCGTTGCCATTGGATACATCTCCGTGCTTGTTATACTTCTTTACAAACACAGTGTTTCTTTTCAGTTCGATGCCAGTCTCGTTCCTGAGCGTTACCTCTGACCCCGTCTTATGAACAACCTTAAAGGGATCAGGGTTAAAGTTGGTAGACAGCTTGTTGGTTTTCTCTGCTTTGACAAGAACGGTGTCGCCAACACTTATGCTTTTGGGCGTGGCACCCCTCTTAAGGTCAGCGTAAGCTTTTCCCTTTAATTTACAGGACCAATCTCGCTCTTGCACTTCCTCGCCTGGCACACCAACTGTCTCTCTCTTTAGCTCTGGCAGCTTGGATCTCATTTCGCGACCAAGCATCATATAACAGGGTGTAGTCCCTGTCGTCGTTTGCGGAGTGGATCTGTACGCCGTCAACCATACCAGCAACTCAGTTCTCCAGTTCCTTCCTTCCAAATGTGCGATCTGTATGCATTTCAGCAACGAGCGATTCTGGCGTTCCACCTCTCCATTGGCTTGTGGCCACAATGGAGTCGTTTTCCGGTGTTCGATACCATTCGTACGTAAAAAGGCTTCAAACTCTTCAGACACGAATTGGAGGCCATTATCTGTCCTTAGCGAGAATGGAAAACCGAATCTTGCAAACATGGGTGCAAGTGCTTCGATGACCTTGGAACTTGTCGTAGACTTCATTATAGCAACCTCTAGGAATCGGCTGTAGTAATCGACCACCACCAAAATACTCTCTCCTGTGGGTAGGGGTCCTAGTAGATCTGCTCCACAGTCCTGCCAAGGGGCACTTGGAGGAAAAACGCGAGACATCGGCTCTGGGGGGTCAAATCCAGAAGTGACCTGGCAGCCATGACAAATTCTACAAAACTTCTCAACGTCTTTGTCCATTCTTGGCCACCAAACTTTACTGCGGAGACGATACTTCGTTTTGACTATACCCTGGTGCCCTTCGTGTGCTAACCGCACCATCCTGTCGCGCAAGAGCCTGGGAACCACAATCCTTGTGCCTCGAAGCAAGAGTTCACCATACAGACATAATTCGTCCTTGACCTGTGCATACGAGGGAAGTATACACTGGTCCCAGTTCCCTGTCTTAACCCATTTCTTCACCTGGGTCAATTCCTCGTCATCATAGGAAGCTTCCTCAATCTCTCTAGGTGATAGAGCAACGGGTACACAGTCCTCAACAATTGCTCTAACATAGTCATACTCCTCTCCATGGTCCACGTGATCCGAATTCAAGCGGGACAACGCGTCTGCTATATTAGTCTTTCCTGGGCGGTACACTACTTTAAAATCGTACCCTTGTAGCCTTAAGACCCATCTCTCTATCCTGGCGCAAGGTCTCGAAGTACTGGAGTAGATACGCTCCAGAGGCTTGTGGTCGGTCTCCAACTCGAAGTCCTGTCCAGAAACATACATGTTAAACCGTTCACATGCCCAAACCAAGGCCAGCGCTTCCTTCTCCGTTTGGCTGTAGCGCCGTTCGACGTCAGTTAAGCTCCTTGATGCGTATGAGACAACTCTCCACATGCCTCTCTGCTGCTGGGTGAGAACTGCCCCTAAGCCAACTGGGGATGCATCAGCAATGATTCGCGTTCTGCAGCCAACCTTAAAATAAGCCAGTGTCTCCGCCTGGGTGATTAGACGCTTTAGTTCCTCAAAAGCTGCTTGTTGCTCATTTCCCCAGTGAAACACTACGCCCTTCCTGGTCAACTCTTGAATAGGCTTCGCTACGGACGCTACGTCTGGCATGAACTTCGAAGAATACTGGACAATACCCATAAACGATCGTACTTCGCTTGCGTCTTTGGGAGGTCTTGCATCTCTAATAGCGGCTATTTTCTCTTCGCATGGATTTATACCGTCACTAGTCAACTCATGGCCAAAGAACGTAAGCTTCGACAACCTAAACTGGCACTTGTCTCCGTTCACCGTCAACCCCACTTCACTCAGCCTATCCAACACAGCAAAAAGACGCTTGTCGTGTTCCTCCACGTCACCTCCATGAACAATAAGATCGTCCGCAATGTTGGCAACCCCAGCACAACCCCTTAACACGTCTCTGATGATTTGCTGATACTTTTCTGGTGCCGATGTCACCCCAAACATCAACCGCTTGTACCGATACAGCCCTCGGTGCGTGACGAAAGTAGTAATGTGACGACTTTCCTCGCTGAGCAGGATCTGGTGAAAACCCCACTTGAGATCAATCTTGCTGAACATAGTACTTCCATTCAAGTCATGTAACAGCTCCTCGACGGTTGCAATTGGATGCCGCTCCCTGACGATTGCTTCATTCGCTCGGCGCATGTCAACACAGACCCTCACGTCACCGTCACCTTTGGGAACAACCACCAATGGCGATATCCATCCTGACGGCCCTTCCGGCACTTCCTCTATGATATCCAGCCTCAAAAGTTCATCAAGCTTTGCATCAACCTTCTCTCGCAACCCAAAAGGAATCCTACGTACATGCTGCGCTACAGGCTTCACTGACTCATCAACATGCAGTTTTAATTCGTAACCCTTCAAAAGACCAACACCACTAAATAACTCCTTGTATTTTCCTCTAATGCTGCCGTCTGGTCGTCCTCCGTCAACACTGTTTGCCTGAAAAGGACCAACACGTAGCAGGTTTAGCACCTCGGCAGTTTCGCGCCCCAACAGCGTACGACCATCGCCTTCAACCACTATAAATTCAGCCTTACTTCCGTCTTTAAACTCACACCCAGCGTGCGTGACATCTGCTGTAAAAGTTCCTAGGGTCGATAAAGGTTCTACGCCACCATAAGCAAAAATTTCTTTCGCAGACTTCCGAGATTCACACTTGATCCCCTTCTGCTTTAGTAATTCCCAGGTCCGCTGTCCCATATCATTACATGAAGCTCCCGAATCAATAAGAACATCTGGTACGTACACACCACCGATGATCAGCGTTACCAACGCACTTCTTTCTTCCCTGTGGTCATCCAACTGTTCCACTGAAAAGGCATAATCGGGTCTTGACTGACGAGCTGGTGTTGCAAAATCTTTTTTGTCTTCTTCTCGGGAGGCAGGTCCGCGAGTCACTAGATTTGCCTCTTGCCCCAGTCTTCCGCGTCCTCGTCCACCCCGACGAAATCCACCTCTGCTATTCCTCGTTCCTTTGGATCCCGACTGGGCGCCGCCTCGCTGATGGAATTGGGGGCATTTGACTTTGAAATGGCCTATCGTACCGCACTTCCCGCAAGTCTGACCTCGTGCCGGGCACCTCCAATCCTGACTAAAGTGTCCTTCCCGTCCGCAACTAAAGCACGTCTTCAATTTTCTGGGATTCTTGTTTCCATCCACTTTTCCTCTCACTGCATTGACCCGGTCTACCTGGTCCGTGTTGTATTGTTTCAGTTGTCTATCAACTGCTTCTTGGGATCTCGCAACCCGCAACAAATCACCCAAAGTAACAGTCCCTTCCTTTTCCAGGAACTTCCGGCGCAAGTGGCTGGAGTAACACTTGTCTATGAGTTGATCCCGAATGTAGTCGTCCTCGTTGACGCCAAACTCACAAGTCGCTGCTCGCTGACGCAATCTGTACACAAACTGGTCCACAGTTTCTCCACTCTCCTGCGAAATTTGTCTAAACAAATGTCTCTCAAAAGGAACGTTTGACTTGGGAACAAAATAATTGTCAAGTACCTGAAGTGTTGCCTGAAAACTCACATCCTCGCCATCACCGGCTAATGTGAAATAAATTTCTTGAACGTCCATACCAGCAACGTGCAACAGAAGAGCTCGCCTTTGAGCGTCGTTCGAAATACCTTTTCCCGTCACGTACAAATCGAACGCTCGCTTCCATCTCTTCCACCGCTGACTTAAATTGTGTGCCTCTCCCTTCGGATTAAATGGTTCCAATCCACTGACATCTAAAGCAACTGTAGCCATTCCAGAACCATTAACAGAACTGCCAACAGCACCGCTTGTCGTTTCGTCTGATCCACCGTGTCCCGGCATCTCTGAAATAAATCCCTGGCGAAATCACTTACGAATTCTCGGACGAAACTCCTGAAACCTTGGACAAAACCTCGAAATTTTGGAATTGATTGGAATTTTAATTTTAATCATTTTAAAGACATGCATGATTATAACACTCGTTTTAATAACAACATTTGTAAACCACAATCAAAGCGTACATGGGGTCAGCAACGGTTTGTTTGTCATGCAGTAGATGACTGGAACGCTCTCCCAGACGGCATTAGGAACATTTCCGATTTTTCAGTTTTTAGACGTCTTGTTAAAAACATGTAGTCTCTTCTATTGATTATGCCCTTTTATCCTTTTCTTGATAACCATATTTATATTTTCTGTTATCCTTACGTTAGCTTTATGCAGGGCCTCACTGAAAACCACACTTTGTGACGTGGGCTCCCTGTCAAAAGATCTTACTTATTATTATTAATCCTTGAAGTCCTCTAAATCTTCACAATTCTCGAAATCCTCGTCGCCAATGTAGTACACAGCGGTTAAAATGAAATCGGTTTTATTCACGTACCTAAGAGAACTAACTAAATAATTAAACACATGCTGTATAATATGCAGGTCTCGAGGGTATTACATCACACCATCACGCCTCGCATTACATCGCGCATACTTCATGCTCGTTGGCATCCTATACACTACAAGTACCCTATGGAGTATCTAAATAGAGTGCCCCTAAAAATCATATGTTGGTCAAATAAAATACTTTATAAACATGGTGAATCGTCTAGATGTACATATCTTAATGTATTTTGAGCTTGCGAGCTCTCCGATTGTCACAGTTCGATATAATCTACGAATTGGCCGCTATTTGAGTTTAATATTAAACTGCTGGCCACTTTAAACGGAAGGCTTAGATGTAATCCATGAACGTTATCTTTTATAGGCCGATTACCATCTATATTTATGATCTTCAAGAGGCCAAAAGTACAGACACCCTTCATGCGGCAGCGGGTTTTACGTCCTTCAAAATACCTGTTTATGTAAGGCGTCTGTTAGAGGTGTGGCGTTCAGTCTATCATATATATGCCAACTTTTCCGGATTATCCGGGAGTCTCCCGGATACAGAGCCAATCTCTCGCTCTCCCTTACGGGTTACCAAAACTCCCGATAAAAGAAAGTTTAGATCAGTCGCCCACAAAAAAACTAAGATTTAAGCTCCATATGTACCAAAATTCCAAAACCATCTGGCTTCTTATGCTTGTATTAAGGTTTCTGGCTTCATTTTCTTGCATGATGCACGATGTTCGTTGCAAACAAAAAGAAGAGAGTATCTCAACCGCCTCCCGGTTAGCTCAATGGTTAGAGCGCCGGACTGTTGTGCGGGAGGTCGAGGGTTCAAGCCCCGGCCGGACCAACACTCAAGGCCTTAAAATAACTGAGGAGAACGTGCTACCTTTCTATTCAAGAAATGGTCAGACACTCTAGTCTTCTCTGATAAGGACGAATAAACCGTAGGTCCCATCTCCTGCATCTATTAATTAGTTAATTTGGTTAGGCAGGGGACATTAAAGAACCCACTTCACGAGATTATTGTGATGTGGTCTGGCCTATTCACTGGGAATTTGGGGGGAGGAGGCATCTGTTAGATTCGCCTTTATTGATTGTAAACTGCTACTAGCAGTCTGATAAAGTCCCCCGAACAGTGTTGAAAAGCAAGTCGCAATTCAGCATTAATTGCTGCAAGTAGTTGTTCTGCTCTCGTCTAAATTCCCCCATCACCACCTAACTCGTGCGAAACAACAACGTGAAACATGACACAGTATTTGCTATCGTGTGCTAACTGGAGGTCGCACGTTTATCGAGTCACGTCAAATCAATATACATAGGTGCATGTGGCCGGGAAAAAACAGAAACTAGGGAAGAACCAAAGAGCATCCATTGGGTGAAAAAACCTCACTGCGCTCGTTACAGCAAAGACTGAGTAAAAACCCTGGCCCTATGGATAGAACTTCCCCGACCTGCCGGGCACGGTATTAAAGAAAAACAAGGCATACAATTCAGATTCCTAAAGATCGTGAGACCAATAGACAAGAATCAAGATTGTCTTTGACATAGCCATCTTTGGCGTTTTCGCTCGCCCAACGACTATGACGCTTGAATAGCTGCTGAGGTGGCTCCACCAGCTCTAAGGCTATAAACGTTGAGCTTTGAAACGTCTGTTAAACCTCGAAAAGCATCCTTTACAAGCTCGCGAGCTCTTGAAAAGCTAATCCCTTGGCTTTGGACCATCGCTTTGGACCGAGGAGAAGTGAGGGGTCTGAAGAGAGGTAACTCTTCGGAGAGGTCGATCTGCGCAGCTGAGACGTATTCTTCCAAGGCCTTAACAGGACACATCGGTAGATCAGACCTCGCGATAACGATCCACGCCCCTTCACGGAATTGATGAGTTTTTGACGACTCTAGGAAAATGGAAGCATATAAGGGGAAAAACTTAACATTACAGGCCTTTATTTGGCTTAACTCGCTAAAGCGGAAAAAACATAAGTATCCTATGAGACATGAGGCAACCGATCTGAGATCTGAAATAGAAGGAGACTTATCTGTACTCCAGGGTTCCACGAGGGCCTTTAACATCTCAGGAGTCACAGGATCTTTTTTAACTTTCGGCTTTCCCAAAAACTTCTGAGACGCGCTGACCATTAGGAAAACCAGAGGATGAAGGGAGATTTTAGACAAGCCAGCCATCTGCTGCGCCCAGTCGATGCTTTAGACGGCGTTAAGAACTGGAGAAGGAGAATTAGCATCCTGAAGCAAGCACTGCAAATAAATCGCGACTTGAAAGGGACTGGCAGAAAAGGGGCAGACAAAATTGGAAGAAGACTAACGTTTCCATCTTCTAAAACCTCCCAGGTAGGTATGTACAGTACCATCCGCTTTAGAACCAAGAACTGTCCCCTTCACCAGAGACGCAGTGGGTTGGAGATGCTCGGGGGGTTGAAGAGAAGAATTCCGACCACATTTCCGACTGGAACATATCTGCAAAGAAAAAAAAACAACCGACAACAATAAAAGACATAAAAAAGATAGGGAATCCGTCAATATTATTTGATAAATAGAGATCAGGAACTGATAAACAGCAATAAAGGTCAATAGGAAATCTAACACATGATGGCACCAATCAATCCACACCCATGGGCACAGATAGTCCCAAGTCCGGCAAAGGGCAAAGGTGGTCCCTTAATCGCAAATTTAAAACGTGTTAATAAACGCAAATTAATCGACCCTTCAAAATTAACGCGAAACCCCTTAAATGCTGGGCACGGATAGTCCAAATCCGGTAGAGTGCACAGATTGGCCCTTTATCACAAATGTAAACAACATGCTAAATAAACACAAACCATTGACACCTAAAATATTTCGCAATTCTATGAAAGCTGGGCACACATGGTCTCATGCTCGAGGGCACAGATGGTCCTATATTCCTGGGCACAGATGGTCCCAAAACTCTCCACAAAAAGGCTCATACACCAAAAGGGACAATTGGTAAAAAGGAGAATCTCAACTGACAACGACCACATTTACTTAAAAATCGAATGAAAACTGTCGTGGTCGCTTAAGGGAGCAAACGGCTACGGAGAAGCTATCACACATTGCTTGTGATATCGTTTTTGTGCAGTACTTTGCTGGCAGAAACAGCTGATCGATTCAATGAATTCGAAGACTTGAATCATACCAGACTGCATTTAGTAAACGAGGCCATTTCAGTTGTACATAACGGTCAGTTTCTACCTTGTAGATGCCGTTCGTTCATACTATTATGATTTAATAATTGGAGGAAGAAAGCTTTAATAGCTGAACCACTAAGCTGGGAAAACTAGGCCATTATCTCTTTTCATCTGTCACCGCGGAAATGCGCTAAGACCCTCTATTTGTAATTTACTCGCTACAGAGAGTATTTTTTCTAATTCTTATTCCTAATTAAATAATTTTTTGTTTTAGGAAGGGTGACTTGATTAAAGCACTTTTTAATAGCATTTACCTTGCTTTAAATAACCTTGAACCTCCACAAGCGACTAACAGCTAAATTCACCCTATAACATCACCTATGAATCACATAGTAAGATCACAAGAATATGTTGGGAATTGCCTCCGAGATTGAACCAACACAGTCACATAAGTATGATGCACGATCCTCGCAGTAGATAGCGCTATTTATGCAATAGCGAAAATCAGACCTGAAAAAAATCAGGCCTGTACGGGACTCGAACCACTGACCTCTGCGATACTAGTGCAGCGCTCTACCAATTGAGCTAACAAGCTAATTTTCGCTATTGCATAAATAGCGCTATCTACGGCGAGGATCGTGCATCATACGTATCTAATACCGCAGTTCAAAATAGATGAACTTCATATATTCATTGTATCTGACAGTCACATAAATCCCAATTTCTTCTCGTTTATTATCAATAACCGAACGCTAACAACGAAATCAACAACAACTCTCCTCGCTCTCCCTGTTGAAAGGTCTCCTCTCCGCTCACGTGTTCTGCTACATCTTTTATCACTGTCAATCATTGGTTTTGGGTGTGTCATTTGACTCTTTCTCAAGTCACATTGTTTATGATCAAACATAGCGAAAATCACGCTAAGGGTAACAAACGACCAATGATCACAATATTACGCACGATTTCCGACAAATAAAGGAAATTAGTATATACTAAAACAGTGGATAGCGTTGAAGGCGCGCTCTGATTGGCTAGTCAAACTCCGAATATCCTTTGCTATTTACCTCCGAGCAACTTGGGAAAAAATGGCGTGCCGGTTTGCATCCGTGACAAGCGAAGAAATCACTCAAATAACGACGAAGCAGTCCCTGAAAACACAGAAAGTGACTAAATATGGTTTGGCCGTGTTTAAAGGTAATGGTAACCAACAGTTTATCGATAAAAACCAATGAAAAAGGTTTTGTTTACAAATGCAAACTAATCTTGCGTAACCTCACTTGTTCACTTGAAAATCAAAGTTAAATGGTATTTTTTACAGAATGGTTTCAAATACAAAAAGAGTTTGAAACACCATTTGAAGAAGTGTCGCCACCAGAGCTAAACAAATGTCTTCAGAAATTTTATCTGTCTGCGAAAAAACGAGACGGCAGGTTTTACAACAAAAACAAAAAATCACTTACCGCGATCCGAGCCGCGTTGAATCGTTAATTACATTACACGCGGGAAAATATTGGAATCGTTGCTGGAATGTATGAATTAAAATCAATTTTTGGTGGTGTATATTATCTCACTGTTTCAGTAAATACTAAAACAACTTTTCACCTCAGTGTCGGTGGTTAGCGGTGAATATTTACCTCCACTTCTGTGAATAGTTGTTAATTATCGCTAACTAGAGAATCTCGTTTGCAAAACAAATTCTCCTTGTCAGCACCTTAGGAAATGATTAGACAACAGTATGGAGAATATGCAGACTGATGTTTGGGTGTTTGGGTGGAAAACAGGATGAATACAAATATTACTGCTTTTTTTATAGTATGCTCGACAAAGTGGGTTTGATAACTGCAGGGAAATCTTCAGTGTGATATACAAGAAGCACAATTCTGAAACTTCCCACAAGTGTGCTGAATCAGCACTTTGCAAGTCTCTTTATCTGGCAGGATTTCGCTGGATAGAAGCTGATCTTATTTCTTCTGTTGTCGGAAGTCAACGTCGGACATGTTTGATTGTTTACAGGCCAAATTTAGTTCCTAACTGTCAGGTTGAAAATGGTGTCAAATGGGGCTTCATTGCAACATCTGCACTACTAAATTTTGTGAGGATATTGTCACTATTTTGAGTTCATCTGATGATGGAAAACAAACTGCGAGGCAAGTGAAAGCTTTGACGAATAATTTTGAGGAGAAGTCAAGCTCTCATTTCCCTGGTTTGGTATGTATGCAGTGCACTTTTTAAACCATCACCACCCAACTCGCGTATGGTGATCGTACAAGGTTCATTTACCTACGAGTTGTTTCATAATCTGTTGGTAAAAATCAAAACTAAGTTTGAATTCGAAAAGTTAGGCACGCACTCATATGGTTAAAAGTAGATGCTGTACCTTTACAAATGTGTCTAAATATGAATCATTCCCGATACTCTTTTCTCCATAAGGTGAGCTGCATTGGACCATATACTTTCATTCTATTAGGGTGATTTATCCATAATTAAGAAAACAATTATTTTTCACTTACTAAAGTAAACGGAGAGAAATTTTCAAAAGAGAACTGTAATTGTTTGTCTTACGACGTGGTTACTTAGGATGTGGATCGCGACGTTTCCACTTCACGCTGCTAGTCTTTTTCAGGCGATGAGGTCTATTAAAGAAGACTAGCAGTATGCAGTCGAAACGTTGCGATCCACATACAAAGTGACCACGTTGGGAGACAAACGATTACAGTTCTCCTTTGAAAGTGTTATTTACCACGATGACTAATCAACTCCTATTTTACGGTATAAAGTGGAATTTCTTTTTACAAAATAAATACTATTAAGCACAAAGGTGATGATAAGAATATAAAGTGTACATAGTTAAGGAAAACTGTTTGATGTTACACTGTATTTTCAGAGCTAAACTTGTAAAAGTGTACCGCAGATAAGAGCGCTGGGAAGCGATATCTAGATCTTAAGAGTGAAAGGGTCAAACGTGGTCGCCATTTTTGTTGAAGGGCTTTTGATGGATCACGAGCCGAAGAGATATGTCTTGTTTTGAGCTGTTATTAAAATTTCTGTTAACTTCTTCAACTTTTGTAACAGAACCGCCTCCAACCCACACTCCATTACCAATTCATACACGGACTACGTCTATTACCATTGGTCCAAGCATCCTTTCATTTGCGGGGGCACAGCTCTCCAAAAGTTCATGCAATTCTGAATGGCTTGCGCCAAGAGCTTGGGCATCCTGTGGAAAATAATTTGTTCTTTGCTGGTGAAGCCGGCACGAGTGACTACAAGTGCTTCTGTTCACTCTGCCATGGAACAGGATTAAGGGCTGCTCGAGAAGTTTACAGCATCATGCCGAATTACCTGCCGAATTACCCACGTCCATCCTCGCCTTAAACGAAGATCTTACGAGAATATCTCAGTGGTGCTGTAAAAACTCTCTTTTGATTAATCCGGACAAAACTAAGGTTCTAGCTGTTGGATTACCACAACTTTTAAAGAAACTGTCATCATTCAGTATAACACTTTTTGACAAGGAAATAACACCTGCGCCTGTCGTTAAGGACTTGGGTGTTCTTCTCGACACACACCTCAGTTATAACCAACATATCACTGAGATTGCCTCTAAATGCCTTTTTAAATTGTACCAAATTAACAGAATCGAGCACCTCCTGGATAGGAAAACACTTCTGTTAGTAATAAATTCATTTGTCTTTAGTAAACTCCAATATTGTTCAACTGTCTGGAGTAATACCAGCAGCAGCAATATTGACAAGTTACAAAAAGTCCAAAACTATGCTGGGCGAATTATTCTGGGACTAAGAAAGTATGACCATATTTCGGATGGGTTGCGATCGTTGAAATGGCTTCCTATTAGAGAGAAACTCATTCTAAATGACGCTACTATGATGCACAAATGTATTAACAAGCTTGTTCCAGACTATCTTGCTGATGTGTTTAAATTACGTTCTCAAGTCCATAATAGACAAACTCGATCATCTGGTGCTTTGGATATACCTTTATGTCGCCTGTCAACAGGGCAGCGCTCCTTTGCTTTCAGAGGAGCAAAACTCTGGAACTCCTTGAATGATAACATTAAGTCCTTAAAATGCCCCAGGAATTTTAGACGTCATCTTGCAAATGTCTTATTAAGTTGATATATTATATTATTGATATATATTTTGTAATTATAATATTATTGTATTTACATTCTCAATTAATTTATATATTTGTATTTTTTTTTTTTTTTTTTTCTATTGAGCTGAAAAGCCCACTTAGGGAGCATCAATAAAGTGTATGTATGTATGTGTGTATGTATTCATGTTATCGTAGAAAAAATAAACCGTAAATGACTGTTTAATGATCTTGAGTCTAGAAAAGGGAAGAACATTGTTGTTTCTTCTAAATTACTCTCAGTTGGAAAGTTCCGTCTCTTGAAGCCTTTAGAATTGTCAACTTCGTATTCTTAAAATTCAAAAATGGTACGTATAACCACGTGCATGAAATGTCCACTAGTTTACGCAGTTTATAGAGCAATTTTCAATTGAATGTCGAAAGTAATCCAGGATTGTTTTACTTTTACTTTACTCTGCTCTGTGATTGGTCCAGAAAACTCGCACCACCTTCTCAACCAATCAGATATAAAACTGAATACGATCACGACTTGATCGCCGGGTTTTCGGGCGCTTGAAGCAGTTTAGTTGGTTTACTTTGAGTTCTCTTTGGCTCTTAAAAGTATTTTCCTTTCTTCTGATTGACCGTTGTGATAACTTTAGTTTTGGTTCTCCGACACTCTTTTCAGGATCCATAATGCATTGCTGAGAAACAAATGTTGACACGTCATAGCTGGCCATTCACACTTTGGCGAGCCAAAGAATTCTCTTTGAAAATTCATTTTTGAAAATAACATCTTGACATATTGAGTCACCGCTTCTGGTCTGGAATTAAGTGTACTACAAGTAGTTAATTCTGTTTTATCAGAGCAAGTACAGAAGATATCATGCTTTCTTATCCAACTGCACTCCGTAGAGTACAAATAACGCCATAGACGAGTACAGATATCACGCGGTATTTGAACTCCAGAGAACCGGTTGAACGTTTTCTCGCATTGCGCAAGCGAAGAATTGGATGGAAGTTACGAAAAAAAAAATGGCAGACAATTTGAAGAGTCGGAATGGCTGGCGAATATAAATCCAAGTTTATTAGATGAGTCGAACGAAGAAAAACAGCTAGACGACCAGGAAATTCCTTCATTTATTGCAGAAAATAGAAACAACAACACGACAACGCGCCAATTCCGTTCCGCTTCGCATACTTCTGTCACACACTCCCCGTAAATAAATATCCGCGAAATTCGCCCGCACTGAAATAACAATTTGGCGTGTTGGATAATAAATAACTTATTAGACGTCTTGTTGTGTAGCATCGCTGAGTATTTTTACTCGTTATTTGTATTTTGACTCGCCCTACGGCCTCGTCAAAATACTGCACAACTCGTAACAATACAACTCGTAACAATACTCAGCATTATTACACGACTCGGGCAGTCAAACGGCCAATAACTAAAATCAACCAATCAAAATGCTCTATTGCCGGTCCAATATTCTCTAAGTATTGGACCGGGCACTGTCCCGAATGGTCCCGAATGATACCGCACTTGTGTCCCTTTGAACTTCTGTCGTATAATAAATCTCTTGCAGTAAATGGTTTGAACCCGGGGGTAACATGTGAAGGTGTAGTGTGATCGTCCGGGTGAGTGTAGTCCTGAGAAGGACTGTTGTCGGTGGCAGTGACTGACGTTTCGACAACCTGTGCGGAAGTCATCATCAGAGTCAAGTGAGTGATTGTTGTCAGTAGAATGTTCTTATTCCAGTTCGTGTGAAATGATCGGTTGGTTTTGCCGTGATGTTATTGGCTGTAAGACTCAAGTGACGTAAGTCGTTCGTGATTGGTCTGTTTCGGTCTGTCGGTAAAGCTAGGTTGTTCTTTTTCGGTCGTTTGTGATGTTTATGTCGTGAATGAGTCGTTTGTATGGGGCGGGTAGTTGTTGACATCTGTTTAGAGGGGTCTGTTCTAAGTTAGTAAACCAGCTTTCCAGAGTCAGTCGTTGAAAATAGTCAGTGCTGTAGGTTAGGCATTGCGCAGAGTCCCAGTCAATGTTGTGGTTGGTAAGTCGATGGTGTTCAGCAATGTGATTGCTGACATCACCTTTCCTCGTCGCCCGTCTGTGTTCAGTCAGTCTTGTTGTGAGGTTTCTGCCAGTCTCACCGATGTAGGAGGCTTGGCAGTCGGAACAATTGATCTTATAAATCGTTCCCTGTCTGTTCCTCGGTTCGTCTTTGTCTTTAACGTTGGTTAGTAACTGACGTAGTGTGGTGATAGGTTTGTGGGCGACGCGGATATTGAAGGGTAGTAAGATGCGCGAGATGTTTTCAGACATACCTTTTATGTACGGTATGGTTGCTGTAGTCGTAGGGGTTGCGGTGTCGTTTGTTTCGGTAGTGGTAGTGGGTCGGTGAGTGTTTCGTCGGATGAAGTCGTTGTTGTAGTTGTTCTTCGTAAAAACACGGTGAAGGTATTTGTTCTCGTCGGATAAGCTGTCTGTCGAGTCACATACTAGTTGTGCGCGTCGTGTTAGAGTTCTGATAGTTGTGGCTTTGTGTGATGTAGGGTTGTAGGATGACTCGTTGTTCCGACTGCCAAGCCTCCTACATCGGTGAGACTGGCAGAAACCTCACAACAAGACTGACTGAACACAGACGGGCGACGAGGAAAGGTGATGTCAGCAATCACATTGCTGAACACCATCGACTTACCAACCACAACATTGACTGGGACTCTGCGCAATGCCTAACCTACAGCACTGACTATTTTCAACGACTGACTCTGGAAAGCTGGTTTACTAACTTAGAACAGACCCCTCTAAACAGATGTCAACAACTACCCGCCCCATACAAACGACTCATTCACGACATAAACATCACAAACGACCGAAAAAGAACAACCTAGCTTTACCGACAGACCGAAACAGACCAATCACGAACGACTTACGTCACTTGAGTCTTACAGCCAATAACATCACGGCAAAACCAACCGATCATTTCACACGAACTGGAATAAGAACATTCTACTGACAACAATCACTCACTTGACTCTGATGATGACTTCCGCACAGGTTGTCGAAACGTCAGTCACTGCCACCGACAACAGTCCTTCTCAGGACTACACTCACCCGGACGATCACACTACACCTTCACAATAAATCTCTTATTAACCAAGCTTGCTCGAGACCGTTCTGGAAGAATATCGGCCCTCGGTCTTTTTTGTACGGACCGAGCGCAGCGAGGTCCGTACTGTCAAGACCTCAGGCCGATATTCTCCCAGTACGACCCTCGCGCTTGGTTAATAAGATATATATAATACACAACAAAACGTCTAATAAGATATTTGTATTAACGATGAATATATGATTTGGACTCGTTTGAGTTTTTGTTTTGAAAAGCATACTCAAAGTAAAAGTAGCATAATTTTATAAAAAAGGAGCATAGTTATGAGCATAATTGGTCAGTGCTAGTAGCCTAACATGGAATTTCCGGCGTTTGAGCTGGAAATGAAATATTTCTGCGGCTTGGGAGCAGTGGTTACTGGGGCAGTTGAAGTGCAGCATGGGTAGAATGGAGTGCTATAACAGGGTTGTTTATCATGTGGGAAAGTATTCTAGGCTAACACCTCGTCTTGCTCACGTTATTTTTAATTATTTATTTTAATCAAAATTTTTCTTTTTAGTATTCATTTGATAGTATAGTATACAGTTCGAGTTTCGCAGGGGGCTTCTTAGCTCGTTTGCGTTTCCTAAAATTATTTTGGGCTTTCCGTGCTTTGTTGGAATACATGTTTAGCAAATAAGGGCAAAGACCTTCCAGTTGTGCAGCTTTCGTAGGATGGGCTTTTCAGAGCATGAGTCATGGATCCTATCCAGATTTTTTTTTTATCCTTCTGGTGTTTTTTCCGGCAGGTTATTTCTGGCCTCTGTTCTGACAGTATTCTGTGTAAACTGTCGCTCAGCTCTGTTCTAGTTTTTCCACCACATGTTTGAATGTAATAAACGTTGTTATATGTGCGATGCTCGACCGAAACAGCCACAACTTATAAACCTAATGTTTTTTTCTAATTCATGTTGTACTACGTAGTGGAGCCGAAATATGCTATTGTTTCTAGCACAGCCTATGAAGGCCTGCTCGTGGTCACTAGTGATCACTCGTACGTGCTTTGGGACACGACCCCCGGTTGAAGGCTGGTCTACCGTATCCCTTAGCTGATAAGAAAAACCATTGTTGGGGGTAAGAACTTTGATTACATTTTTTAGCTAATTAGCCTATAAAGGTCCTCCTTATCAAGCTACGTTAATTGTGTAATTTGGTTTTAATGAAAATTGGCCATCGTAAAGGGTTTAAAAGCTGACGTTTCGAGCGTTAGCCCTTTGTTAGCCTGGGAAGCAAGCCCTGGGGTAGAGGAGGGGGGATTGGGAAGCAAGCCCTGGAGGAGAGGAGGGGAATTGGGGCCCTCGCCCCAATTCCCCTCCTCTCCCCCAGGGCTTGCCTCGCAGGCTAGCCCTTTCTCAGAGCGAAGGACTAACCCTCGAAACATTATCTTTTAAACCTTTCGCGATTTTGAGTTTTTGTTTTGAAAAGCATACTCAAGTTGGCCAATTTTCATTACCAACTCAGTTGGTAAGATTAAATTACCTTGTTACTCCCACCAACTCAGCACCACATTTTCTATAGAAACACACCCCTTTACGGAAATTGTGGTTTTGAATAAGCCAAATATAGTACAATTTTTAACCTTCTCTGAAATATTTGGCCTATTAAATCTAAAACTTTTCCCAAACACACGATGTTAATTGTAAGTATTTTTAAAAATAATGTTTGTCGGTGCCCATTCTAAAGCTTTGTCATTTGTCCATCTTGTGACGCCATCTATTTTCATGCATCACGTCCTTAAATTGTAAGGATTTCTGATATCAGGTCGTAACAAGACAAAAGAATTACGTTCCATACACGTGTTCCTGTTTCAGAGTGTTGGAACAGTTTTAATCAAGTTCTTCTCGATTTGTTCGTGCTGAAGACATGCACAGAAGAAAAGAGCTGGAGGTCAAAGAATTGCTACAAAAACCTAGGAAAGAATTGTGGCTCAGAGCCTATCATTCAAAGGAAGGAGAGAATTTAATAACTAAACTCAACTCGTTTTCAAAGCTACCTACAATCGCGAAACGAATTGCTCAAAGGAAAAAGATGTAACCTCACTTTTCCAAATATAACTGACAACGTGTACCTACGGTGTACGGTGGCCCATAGACTGAGGACATGCGCATGCCACATTTTATTTATCGCGCGATAAAATAAAATATCACGCGATAAATGGAAATTATCGGTGATAAATGAAAAATTATCGCACGATTATGAAGAATTTAAGATGGAGTTGAAATAAGCTTGCGCCAGCTAAAACGAGTGCTCACTGGGTCAGAGTCTATTTTTTAAATATAAACTAGTGAGCAGCACTTCTGCTCACTAGTTTAATTTCTGTTTCAGCCAGTGCAATCTTATTTCAATTCCATGAAAACACGAAAGAAAAGCGAGGATCTCAGAGTAGGCCAGAGTAAAAACTTAACAACGCTATCTTACTTTGTTGATTACGTGACTAACATCACGCACACGCTGAGCGGGAAATATCGCGCGATAAATTCTTAATTATCGCGCGATACTTTTTCATTTATCGCGCCATAGTTTCCATTTATCGCGCGATAATTTGATCTTATTGCGCGATAAAAAATATGTGGGATGTCCTCTATGGGCCACCATAATCCTGCCTTGTCATTGACTTTTCATCCTTTTCACCCAAAAGTAACATAGATATATTTCCGAGGAAAATAACATATTAAATTTACTAGAGTAAATTTAGTAGAGAGGCTGGAAGAGTATGATACATTTATTTTAAATGTTTTGTCCGCAATTGTTGAGAACCTGTTAACTTAGCAACATTTTGCCAATCTTGCTCAAATAAGGGGTGGCTGCGGAGCACAAGTAAAGCGAAACACTCAAGTAAAGGATGTAAACGATCTTATTAAATTCAATTTTTGAAGGCTTATTCAACAGATACAGAAAATTTCACTTAAACACCTTACCCGAAATGCTTAGCCCTTATAGACCTTATTCATAAATGGCCGCCGCGCGGAAACGGCCTGGTTTCGAATGCGTGAAAGCGAGGCTTGGTAGGCCAAGGTTCACAGATCAAAACAAAACCACAATGGCGTCTCACAGATCTTCTGATGGAACTGCGCGCGTGATACTCACAGAAGACGATATTCCTATATACGATATTCCTATATACGATATTCCTATATATGATATACCGAGAACGAATCTCTACCAGTCTATTTAGTTAATCGGCAACTGACGAGATCCACAAGATTAGGATCCAAACCGCGGTCTTGCCTGACTATCTACTGAAAATGTAGGGAGACATTAAAACGGCAGATGGGCTACTAAACGCCCCGGGCCAAAACAATGCTATTCAGAGAATGAAGAAAACATGGAAGCCTCATATGACACCGCCATTGAAGATGACCTACTCGGTAAATCTGAGGATAACGAATTTTTAAGAATTCAATTAGGATTTTTCTTTTTAGGCAAACCTTTTAATAATAGATAAATTATAAATCCTATATAGCCAATTTAACTGTAATATGTAATTATTATCTATTTATTTATTTTTTAATTAGATGAGATTTTAATATTTAGAGATATCAGTTGTAAAGCGCCATTGATCTGTTATTGTAAATAGCGCTATATAAGAAATAAATTATTATTATTATTATTATTATTATTATTACTATTATTAACGAACAAATCTCTCTGTACCAAATGCCTAGCAGAACATGCCCAGAATCCCTACAATATAGGGCGAGGGCCAAAATAAGAGCAGACGAGGATTTAAAAAATGAGATAAAGCAAATCCTTCACAACGCGGAGCAAGAAACAGTAAAGGTGATCATAAGCTTCTATGAACGTAAAATCGGTTGTTCTACGACCGAAATAAAGAAAAGAAAACGAGCCAAAACGGCTGGAACACTGAACACTAAGAACTGTAGTGCGATCGATTCAGCGCGCTTGGCGCAAGCTGAAAGCAATCAAGACAACTTAGTGATCGAGACAGTAAAAAAAAAAATAGCTGTACATCTACGAAGACGAACGATTCGAAAAAGCCGCAATCCCTGATATGCGAACTCATTTTAAACAAACTGAGACATTTCAGTATACACACTATAGTTCCTGTCACCCACAAAGAATAAAAAAGACTTCATAAAAGGGGGGATCCTTAGACTTCTACGAACAAACTCCTCTCAGACAATATTTGAGGAGAAAATTACAAATGAAGCGCATTTGCTATAGAGAGGCTACCCAGAGGACCTCATTAGCACAAGTCTCTCAGAAGTGAATTATTTAACAAGAAATTCGCTCTTCAACAGAAACAAAAGACGAACCAACGAATCTTGCCTTTTGTTACACAATACCAACCATCAGTGCCAAACCTAAAGCAAATTCTCATGAGACACTGGTATTTAATAGAAACACAACCACTACTGAACGAAATATAAAAACTAAACCATTCCCTTGACTCATCTGGTGGAGAATGAAGCAATTCAACCCTTCGAAGTTTCAAGGGATCCATAACTGCACTCGACCGCGGGAAACTAAACATTCCCGCTTTTGCTTACGCATATTAATATGAAATCCAATCTCCAAATGTCAATAGGCCGATCCAGCCCCTAATAAAAAAAAGGCTTCATTGTACCCAGTAGGAACAGAGATTGTACAAATTCAAGCAACTACTCAGATTACTGGGAGCAATTATCGAAAAAGGCTGTCAAGGCGATGATGGAAACGTATCCGGTTTATGACGTCACTCCATAGCAACCAGCCTTTTCGAATATTTGAACTTCCGTTTACCTGTGGCTCGTGATGATCCGCTTCTCGTCTTTTAAAAAAGATCATCAAGATCATTAACAGAAGAATGTCAATGAGTAGACTGAAAACGTCTTGAAATTGCAGGTACAAGTTTGGGGTTAGCCCAAGCGTGTCATTGAACAAGTGTTTTGACTGAGGCGCTGACGGCTTCTGGCCTAACACGCTAATTGCAAGTCGGCCAAAACCATACAAATAGATAACACATTAAACTTGGCCTCAGGCTTTATTGGGAAAACACCTCAGCGTTGAAACAATGCCAATATCAACCTTCAAAGAGGAGCAAATTTGGTTCTTCAAATGCTATTTTCTTGCAGGTGAGGACGGTAAAAATGAAAAAGAAAAGCAGGGTGAGTTTAAAACAGCTGGACCTATTTGCCTCAACTCGTTTCGGTCCATGACGTTCTCAAACAGAAGAACTCGGCCGTGATCATACGCTTGATCATTAATGTTTAGTATGGGAATAAATGATTGCGTTCCCGACTTAATGAGGGCAGATTGAGCAGATGAACTAAATCCGAACTAAAAGGCTCTGAATCAGTCCAGAAGACTCACAACGTAAATATATTTGCTTGTTTAAGGAGTCTCATTTTTCGAGCTTGGGCTACCTGTGCTACTATGATAAAACCTCTGGACGATGAGAAAATGAGAACTGAAAGTACCTCACTGACACTTGATTGAAACCGTTCGTATGCTCTATGGGTTTAATAACAATAATAATAATAATTATGAAAGTGAATTAAACTCTCTTGGAGTAACTTACTGAATTAACGGGGGTTATCATTTACAGTGAAAACTTAAGATCGACTGAGTACATTTCTGTATACATTAAGTACAAGTTATATACACCACACCAGAATATACATCACATTTGTTAAAAATACTTAGAAGTGAAAAAGTCTTCGGTGCGCTTCGTTCTACGGGTAGTAACGTTTCTGTAAAGGTAGAGCTGGTCTGATTTGTGCCTGAGGGGTGTAGGGACAGGTATCGTCTAAGCGTGTTGGTAGAAGAGGATGAAGAGGGTTGTTTAAGTCCTTCGTTTTACACATTTTTTGCACTTAACCATCCGAGTACTTGAACTTTAGGAAACGCTCCTTGAAATATGTCAACAATATCGAAAAAGAGCGTGAACGTATCAATTGAGACCTTGACCACAAACCGTGTCATGGC
Organism: Stylophora pistillata; assembly: GCF_964205215.1. Taxonomy (NCBI): domain Eukaryota; kingdom Metazoa; phylum Cnidaria; class Anthozoa; order Scleractinia; family Pocilloporidae; genus Stylophora; species Stylophora pistillata. Next base: position 8,786,975 of record NC_142524.1, on the reverse strand, counting down.
TTTCAAAGACAAAGGCTGGGCGCGTTTCGTCAAAACAGTTGCTTTATTTGGGTTTTTTTCTCCTTCCAAATAACCAATTATCCAAATATCGCGTGATATTTGTACTCGATTCTTGCGTTGATTGTACTCTAATTAGTGTAGCTGGATAAAAATCTTAATCAACATGACTTTGAAGCTTCATGATGCAGGCAATTTTAGACAAACTGAGACACAAAATACTTCCACCCATTTCTTTTATTTTGAAAATAAAGCTCTTCAGAACCATACAAACATACAAATACCGATACACTTTGTTCGCTGTTCATCTCGTTTAGCTATCAATCTCTATCTACTTTCTTTTGAAAATTTTCAAATTAGCTATAGACTATTATACAACGAAGAAATCTCAGTCGTTACAAGAAATATCATGTCTCTTGTCAAATTACGTTTTCGGACTTCAAAATACAATAAACAGTTAGTTCTCTTGATTCTTTCGTCTCTGCGAGGACCTGCAAAGAGACAATGAACAGAAAAGTCGAGGAATTTGCGTTGAAAATGTTTCGAGTCAAGATAAGCCTTCCTCCAAAGTGGATGGAGTTAAGTAACTGGATAAGTTTTCAAAGTGACAATTTCGATATTTACAGAAAAGGGGTGGCTGAACACAAATCAAACTTATTTGAGTAAGAGATGTATACGATCTTTGTATGAAAGTTCATGTAACCACATATAAGAAGAGATACGAAGAAAGATTTGATTGCACATTCAACGCTAACGTCATTTTTTTCTCTTGACTTGACACTGACGAGAAGTAAACACCGAAACGTCGTCAAAATTGTTTTACGAAGTATTTAGAATTTATTAAAGTATTTTAGTGACTTCTGCGATGCAGAAAATGCCTAACAGCCTACCCTGGTTTCTCAGCCCTGGCGTTCATCATTTTCTGTGGGACGATTTCTGTTTGGCGGAACCGCGCTATGGTTTTCGTTTTCTCCTCTTCGTCTTCTCGTCTCCCCGTTCCTGTTCAACTGCTCCGGTCTTCTCACTTGTTCACGCTGCTCGTGATTTTCTGCCGGTTCCCTTTGCTGCACAGCTCGATCATTTTGCATCAGGTAGTGAAGGACCATCAACAGGAGTATGTAAACGAATAGACTGAAATAGTCGTGAATGGTAAGCATGATGTGGAGAAAGCTTCAAGAACGGGCCAACAGACGTGTGACAAGAAAACCGTGGTAAGTTTTCCAACAGAACCGAAATGGTAATCGGAAAATTAATGGGCTATTTTTAGCGATATTAGTCATCACAATGTGCTCACCGAGCCAGAAAATAATGTGGGTTTCATTGTGGCCCAACTCATAAATGTATATGTATATCTTTTGAGACGTTTCGGTATGTAGCATTGCAACTTTTTACGGGTTGTACCGTGTTTGACCAGTCCGTGAGGAGAGCCGAAAACAAATTACTGCATTAATTCAAGTGCATTTATTTTAAGGCGAAAAAAGCTGCTAAGCAACGAAACGTGGAATCATTGCAAGAATAGCCGGCCGTTCGAGCAGATTTTTTCACGGTACTGAAAATAACCAACTGTCCAAATACATATATCTTATAAAGCTTTTTAACTCTTTGCAGCGGCCAATTTACAATTTCAAATCACCTTGTTACCCCCACCGACGCAGCACCAAGTTTCTTTAGAAACTTATCCTCTTTATTCATTCATCTTATAAAACGTTTTGCTGAGTAGTATAGCTGATTATTATCCAACTACTCTACCTACACTTAGACGAGTACAAATAACGTCATAGACGAATACAAATATCACGCGGTATTTGTACTCGTCTATTGCAGAGTACCGGTTAACCAAGTTTTCTCGCATCGCGCAAGCAAAGAATTGGATTGTAGTTACGAAAGAAAAACAAAAAGTGGCGGAAACTTGGATCATTTCTGACAACGAAGAGTCAGAATGGCTGGAAAATATAGGTCAAAGTTTATTAGATAAATCGAACGAAGAAAACAGCTTGACCACCAGAAAATTTATTCATTTAATGAAGAAAATGGAGACAGGAACACGATCGACAAAGCGCCAATTCCGTTCCGCTTCGTATACTTCTGTCACGCACTCCCCGTAAACAAATATCCGCGAAATTGACGTTTTGTTGTGTAGTATAGAGTGGCAAAGTATGACGTCACGTTGTCATGACCGCATTTTTTTCAGTTCTAAACAAACTGTTCTATCCAATATGGCGGACGCAAGCGTCATGTGAAGCTCCGTTTTACAGACTTTGAACTCCTTGTTTGACGCTCGTGGTACATTCAAGTTATGCTGGAAGTAGAAGGATAAGGCCATAATATCTTGCAGAATCTAAAATATTGGAGAATTAGGCGAAATGGTTCAGTGTTTCGCACCCGAATGTAATCACCAGTCTGAGAGTCATTGCTGTCGCTTCTTTGCATTCCCGAGCAAAGAAAAGAAAAAATCTGAGTATGATCGATGGAGAAGATTATTAAGGTTTGTATTTTAACTTACATGTATACTGTAAAACCAGAATATCGCAGCTAAACTAAAGTATTGTGGCTTTCGGACTAATAAACATGGTACTTGTTGGATTGACGCTTGTTTCGATTTACTTCTAACAAAATCCAACTCTGATGTAAATACATTCCACATCTCTATATGTTTCAACAGGAGAGAAGATCGAGAACCAAGCAAACACAGCCGTGTTTGCAGCTGCCATTTCAGAAATGGCGAGAAGGTATTTGGGCCAGAGATTTTTAAGCACAACGAAGGAAAACTTTTCCCTTCTAGCAGTAAACCGCCACCAAAGAAGAAGAAGAAATTGGAAAAAAGTACAGATGGCAAGGAATTAGTCGACATCGAAAAAATGAGAGAAGCCTTGCAGAGCAACGAAAGTGAAGATCAAGAACGGGACGTACTCAACGATTTAACTGCTTCGGAGATAATCCTTGAAGCAGAAGTAAAGCAGCTGAGAAATGACCTTCAACAACATGAAGAGAAGTCAAAATATTTTAGAGAAAAATACTCATGGTCTACGTTATGTGACGATGTAATACGCATGGAAACCGGTCTTCCAACTAAGCAAGTATTTGATGTAGTTGTACTTTATACTTTAAGATTCAAAGACTCAATAATATATTTTCATGGCTGGAAGGTGGAATCAATAAGTTTTGAAGACCAGATATTCATAACTTTAATGAAGATTAGACAGAATTACACGAACCTTCATATAGCTCAGTTATTTTCATGCAGTGAAACTACTATATCTAATATTGTCATTACATTTATTCATCTCTTGCACGAGATTTTGTTCACTTTTTTGATGTCAACAGTACCTTCTAGGGAGAAAAATAAGACTTGTTTGCCGTCATCATTTACACAGTTCAGTTCTTGTAAGATCATAATAGATTGCACAGACATTGAAGTTGCAACCCCTGGCCTAATGAGTCATCAAAGTGCAACTTATTCTTCATACAGAGGTATGAATTCATTTAAAGTACTCGTTGGTGTGGCACCTAATGGGGTCATAACATATGTTTCTAACCTTTACCCTGGATCAACTTCAGATAAGGCTATAGTGGAAATGTCTGGTTTTTTGAAACACCTTTATCCAGGAGATCTTGTTCTTGCTGACAAGGGCTTTCTAATCCAAGATATAGTTCCGAGGGGTGTGTCTGTAAATATTCCCCCATTCTTATACAATGGTAAATTTACTGAAAATGAAATAAAAGTAACTAAGTCGATTGCCAAATGCAGAATCCATGTAGAGAGGGCTAACGCCAGGTTAAAGGATTTTAAGATTTTAAGTTTTATTCCCTCTTACCTAAGATGCTATTCTGAAAAAATTTTTCAGCTTTGTGCTGCTCTTGTTAATTTGCAGTTTCCGTTAATCAAGGAAGGTTGTACAAATGTATTTTTTGAGTAGAAAATTCTCAAGAGAGGCTCAAGTCATGTTTTCGATGACTACAAAGATTCAATAGTTACAGTAATAAAAAGTCAATAAGTTATGGCAATTTCTTCAAATCTTTTTTTTTTCTACTTTTTGCTCTTTACTTAGGGTGTGATTCTTACTTAAATAGGCATGAAAGCATCACTCTAGTTTCTGTCTCTATTTTGGAAAAGTAGTCTACCAACAATTGAGATATATATATATATATATATATATATATATATAAGACTTTATTTATTGAGGATAGCACGTGATAGTGCACAAACACTAATAAACTTGTGGTCCTCTTAATTACAATAAATATATAAATGCAAATACAATAGAATCATTAATATATTGAAAAAAAAAAAAAAAAAAAAAAAGAGATTTAGAAAAATAGAAATTTAGCTAATTACAAATAATATTTAATTGATAAAATATATACTACAAGATAATATAAACAAGTAAGAATATATAAAACTACTATCAATAAAATTTACCGATTAAAATGAGCTAAGCATGATTTGTCATCATAATAATATTTAAATACGTTGTCTTTAAAGGCCTTAAGTGTATTAGACTTTTTTAATTCAGGCTTTAACTGATTCCATAATTTTATGGCAGAAACTAGAAAAGTTTTCCCTCCTTCTCTAGCCCTTTTAAACTTAGGTAATAAAAAGTTGTATTTACAAAATCTAGTGTTGCGTGAATGTACTGAACTTAATAATCTTAAGCTATCATTAAGATAATTAGGTACACAATAATTAATCCTTTTAAATAGTATTGAACATTTAGCTATCTTAGTAGAGTTATAAAATGGTATCCACTTTAAACGATTGAATAGCATAACTGATGAACTACGTGGTTCAGCATCTAATAAAACCCTAGCAGCTCTCTTTTGTAGCCTAAGTATTCTTAAAAGAGATTCATTAGAGCAAAGTGACTGCCATGCAACATTGGCATAATCAAATAATGGCTTAATCAAACTATTATAAAATAAAAGTCTTTGGTTAAATGGTAAACAAAGTTTGATCTTATTCAAAATTCCAATTCTTTGTGAAATTTTTTTGCACAGTCTGTCAACATAAGTGTTCATTGATAAATCGTGGTCAATGTCTATACCAAGAAGTTTAGCTGAGGGTACTTGTTCCAATGATACACCATTCATAGTTTTAAGAGATAAATTATAACCATCTGGAAGTTTCTTCCCAAGGCGTTTGCCTGTGACCAGTAGTGTTTTAGTCTTTTTTTCGTTGAGAGGAAGTTTATTGGTGTGCGTCCAGCATTCAATTTCCTTCAAAGAAGCAGCTAGTGAATCTTGTAGAGAATCAACCGCTGAGATATCTGCCGATAATGTCAGTGTGGTGTCATCAGCATAGAGATCCAGGTCAGCACCATTAACATGTAGAGGCAAATCATTGATATAAATGACAAAAAGTAAAGGGCCAAGGATACTACCCTGTGGAACACCATGCCTCACAAGAGCAGAGTTAGATGTCACATTATCAAGAGCAATAAATTGATGTCTATCAGTCAAGTATGAACTAAACCATTTACGTGCAACTGGAGTTAAACCATAGGCATTCAGCTTTTGCAAAAGAATTTCACGGTCAACCATATCAAAAGCTTTCCTGTAATCAACTAAAAGAAGACCGCTGACTTGATCATTGTCTAGATTAAATAACAAATTGTCTATGACTCGTATAAGAGCAGTGTCTGTTCCATGGTGTTTCCGAAAACCTGACTGTAAAGGGTACAATAGATTGTTTTCACATAAGTAATTATAGAGATGATCGTGTATATGACGTTCCAGAATCTTTGACAAAACTGGTAATATCGAAATGGGTCGATAATTGTCCGGATCCTCACGGTCCCCAGATTTAAACAACGGAATGACTTTCGCTATCTTCCAACAATCAGGGAATACACCAGAATTAATTGAAATATTCAAGATTTGAGTAATTGAATAAGCAATAGCTGGTCCTGCTATTTTCAGATATCTTGCACTTATCTTGTCAATACCCATAGCTTTGTTAGTTTTGAGTCCTAACAGAGCACCCAGCACAAAATCTTTAGTAACAGGAGGAATATTGAAAAGAACATCCGGATCTTTTCTTGAACAAACAAAGTTTTCAACCTTTGAATTGCAATAAGGTACATTAGGTAGTAGATTCCTCAGTGAATCAGCAATTGAAGTGAAGTGATCATTAAACTTTCCAGCCAAAACAACATTTGGCGTCTCAACTGATTTTGATACATCGCCCATTAGCGATTTTATGGTTTTCCAGATCTTTTTAGAGTTTCCCTTGTTGTTGTTGAAACAGGTGTTATAGTATTTATATTTCGTACTGCGAATCATGTTTACAACTTTATTCCTCGCAATTTTGAAGCAGTTCCAATCCGTGACACAACGACTTTGCCTTGCTTTACGTAGTAAAGAATCCCTTCTGCGAAGCGCTTGTAAAATATTCACAGTCATCCATGGAGCTTGATTTTGTTTGGCTACTTTTTTTGCTCGCCACGGACAGTGGGCATCCAAGATGTTATTGAACAGACCCATCCATGCATTTAAGATATCAGTTAAATCGTCAAAAACAAATGCAGTATTCCAAGGAACTTCTTGGAGGTCGGAAACGAAGGCGGATTTGTCAAAATGCTTCGTATTACGATATTGAATCGTTAGAGATTTATTTTGACGCTTGGCGTTATCCTCATATAAACGAACTCCAAATACAGGCAAATGATCTGACAGCCCATTGTTTTTGACGACAATAGACTTAATTCTTTCAGGAAAATTTGACAATACAAAGTCAAGACAGGTTCCGCTTGATGGTCGAGTAACTTCAGTAATGAGCTGTTTGAAATTCATGTTAGAAAAGGCACGTCCCAAGGGATGTTTCTTGTACGCCGGAGAAATAAAATAAAATTAATGTTGATATCGCCAGTAATGATGGTTTCTAAATTTAATAGATAAACTGATTCCAACATATTCTCGATGGCCTCATCCTCTGATAAGTTAGTTGAAGGAGGTCTGTAAAAGCTGGCGAATAAAATGGGACGGTTAGATTTGAATGGAAAGACTTCCAACCACAATGCTTCTATATTATTATGCTCAATGTCGACTCTCCTTCGATGTTTCAGATCGTCATTCACATAAATTAGAACCCCACCACCATATTTCAGGCCCATCCGATCCTTTCGGTGCACTGTAAAACCAGGGACTGAGTATAGACAATCTGAGAGGAGCGGTTTCAAAAACGTCTCATTGATTGATAAAATATCCAAACGTGGTCGACCATCTTCATTAAGAAGGAACAATTTTATTTGTTCTAGTTTTGTAGTCGTAAGCCTGTTGACAGCCTGTTGATAGATATAGGTTATTCCTCATAACTTTAACAACTATGATATTCTATGATTAGTTTCCTAGTTCATATAATCCTAACTGTACAAGGGAAGAAGAGAATCATTAACAGTTAATAATTTTCAATCTTATCAATTGTTCTACAGAGTTGAACAGTAACATTATTTTTTAATAAGGTAGAATAAATATAAAGAGTACAAGTGTATATGTCTCCTCTTATGTATTCACACTTATAATAATTCCCCCTCAATCATTTTAGGGTAGTAATGATGGAAATAAAAGTTTCTTAGAATATCAAGATTAGGTTTCCATTCCTCATCTCTATGAATGACCAAAGTTACGTGGCCCTTGACAGTCCACACAACAAAATAACAATACATTCTGTTTGTGAGATGGAGCTGTCCTTGAATTTAATGCCAATACCCAGACTTGTGATCCCTCTTAAGCTCAATTTTGTCCTTTCGCTTCTCCAAATAGAATGATTCTGATTCTATAACTTCCTCTATGGTTGAATTCCTAAAGGTATATGGGCATTTTACTTCCAAAATACCTTTTTGATCAACTAGACCATCAGGTGTGGCACCAAGAATACCTGACTCTTCAAACCAAATTCCTGTTGGTTCAACTTTTAAACAATGTGACATCTCAAATGCATTCACAGCTTCCTTTTCATTGTTGACTCCCCATGTGATGGCTTTGACTCCAGATAAATCATACTCGCCCATGAGTCTTTTCAAGAGTGATTGTGAAACTCTCTTGGCTGCTAAGACAGGACCAAAATTACTAGCTGTGAGTCTTCCCTTTCTAAGCATTGACCATGCTGGATTCTCTCTTTGACCCACTGTGAGTTTTGCTATTTCTTGTATAGTACTACTTTGGATTTTGCATTTTTCCTTAAAAAAAGAGAGCTGATCTTCCTTTCCATGGGCTTGAAGGAAGCCATCAGAATAAATTATTTCTTCGATTGTAAGCATTGGTAACGTCACCGGTTCAGGTTCAGGGCTCAGAATCCACCATAGTCCTGTGAACTTTCCATATTCACATAACGATCGGTAAATGGATGAACGATCTGCTTGCGTAGGTTCTCTCGATAGAGCACAGTACTGTTTCGGAGGAGGAAACATCTCAGTGACGTCCCGAACTGCAGGGCAAGTTGGCTTTTTTGGCTTGTTCCATCGACATTCGATGTCCGTACGACTAACATGATGTATGGCGTAAATGAACACAGCTGCGGCATGACTGCACTTGAAAGCGCCCTTAGGACATCCACACTCTGTCGACTCGATATTCAAGTTACTATCTACGTATATCTAAAGTAGAAGAAGAATAATTTTTATTCTTTTAGTGATTTTATTGGTTGTAAATAGCTCTCAGGCGTTCTCAGCGCTCCAATCGAACAGCCATCGAACGGATCCTATTTTAGAGGCGCTAAGAGCCATACTTTATGAAGTCGATATTATATACATCGGAGCCTATAATTTAGATATTAAAGCTATTGGGTAGCTTTTATAATTGATCTAATGATTCCCAACCGATTCACAAAATATAAACATAAACATACAAGAGAGCTTACGTACCGTAACCTCGTAGACTTTTGATCTCATACTAGCGTGAACTTTGCCTCTAAGAATGCCTTGATTATACATAAAACATTCTATATGATCAGATTTGACGTGGTTCTCCCCTTTTGCGATAGATTTCTTTTCATCTTCGAAGTAAGATAGCAAAGAAGAGATTGAAAATAAGGCCATGATTAATATGGCGCCATACACAACGAGACCTCAGCGTTTGTTTAGAACTGAGAAAAATGCTGTCATGGAAACGTGACGTCATGGCTTTGCTACTCTATTGCTAAGTATTTTTACTCGTTATTTGTAAGACCCCCGGTCTTTGTTTTCGTACTACGAAAACGAAGACCCTGCATTAGCCAAAAGAATTGCTTACTTTTTAACGAGAATTTTCTAGCAAGGAAGGGTGAACGACCGTAAGAATCTATTTTAGCTACGAAGTACAGTAGAAGTTGATTATTTATTGAGAGAACCCAAGAGTAATTTTTCCTGTACAGAATGCCTTCTCTGTTATTCTGTCACGCAATGCTAACTATAAATCAAAGGCGGCTAGCGTTCGAATTCTGTCTGCTGTTCCAGAATAATAATATGCGCTGTAAGTTTACCCGAGGAAACCCTTGAGAATATCAACACCAAAGTGGCTCGCATAGCGAAACAGAGCAAACAAGACGGGCCGTATGATAATACGGATAATAATGGGAAGAAACGCGTGAAGTGTAATGTATTATATTACTAAGCGTTGTTGCTGTTTAATGTCTGTTTAACTTGTAATTTCTACGGTTTTCTGTTTACAAGGTCTTCGTTTTCGTACTACGAAAACGAAGACCGGGGGTCTTCGTTTTCGTAGTGCGAAAACAAAGACCGGGGTCTTAGGTCTTAGGTCTTCGTTTTCGAGGGTCTTCGTTTTCGTAACACCCCAGAAGAAAGGGCAGAAAACTGTAGGAATTTGTTTATGAGCGTATTCGTCCAAGCATACCAGAGTCCTCTTGGCTACGTCGTTATGTGAAGGTTAGAAGAGTTGCAAAGAATGTTTGTAAGCTTAATACGAAGAGGGTAAACACGAATTATAACATAGCTTGTAAATCCGTGCAATCAAATTCAACTGCGCGAGCGTGCTTCAATTTTCCATTGTGCACGCTTATGACGTTAGCAAACAAATGCCTCGCGAAAAAATTTTTTCTCGCGAGTGACTTCAGCATTTTTCATTAAAAAACGGGAAAAACTTCCGCAAAAAAGTTAAATGAGACATGACAACAAGCAAACAAGCCGATGAAGATCTGCCTACTTTTTCTTTGGGAATGGATTTCTTTACTCCCGAGAAAGAACCCAGAGAAAGGGAAAACAAAACAATCAACGGTTTCATCTCGTTTTGCAACTCTAACCATTAATTTCCAGGCATGAATTCACCTGTCAGTTTTTGACCAATCTGAGACAAGATCATTGAAGCATAGCGAAACGAAACAAAATAAACAGCTCATTGAAGCGTAGGAGAGGGAATTTCTGCCCTTTATACATAAACTGCAGCGTTGAAAATGTTATAAAGTGAAACAATTGGTTTATGTGTCAGCTGTGCGTTCATCGAGACTTGAAGCACTTGGGAAGTTTGGAGAGCACATAAGAAGCAACGAGCAACTCTTAGGCATCTTTCGTGCTCTCCAAACTTCCCGCGCGCTTCAAGTCTCGATGAACGCACGCTAACGCATGAACCAATTGTCAATAATGATTATATACGAAATACCAATACTTTTATTCCAAGTATGTGTACAAAAAATGTTTTTTAGACAAGTTTGTATATATTCATATATAGAGAGTTTTTCGCATTTGTGGTTTTATCATAATTTCAATTGTATTTATTCCTAGTTCTACGTAATTGTAACGCAATTCAGTCTACGGACTGCCATGTTCGATATTCTAATACACTATCTATCTAAACTATCTATCTAAACTATCTATCATCTAAACTATACCAAATGGTAATTTACAATTATTGAACCCAATAAAAACCAGTAACAGAAACAGGATATTTAACGGAAGAGCTAAGCTTATATATTTAACCTTACTATTTAAGTTGCTTCTGTCAGTATCCTTATCCAATTCGCTGTTGTTAGCGCCACCTTCGAAGTTGTGTTCACGAGCATTCTTGATTTTTTCAGTAAGTGAGGTGTTCGTCTCTGCATCATAGTTTGTTGTTAAATCGGCCGTCACAGTTTTGCCGGTATTTTCGTAGTATGAATTCACATATGGCTCATTTGTTATCTCGTGAGAACTTGTATGAACTTTCCACATTTGGCTAGCTTTCAAGAAATGAAGTTCGTGGACCGGCCCATTCCGAAAACACTCGACATCATTTAGCGTTGGCCTACCACGAACGGCGTGTGCGTTTGCATGTGGGATGAGCTTATAAGACAGGAATCTTTGCAAAGCAGTCTTCACAAAACACAGCATTCTGTAAATTACGTTAATTGTTTACGAAGAGCGAGCTCACGATAACACAAGTTGTCGCACTCTCATCCGCAGTTTCCACGATTTACGCAAAGAACGCCTGGGACCATGATCCCCTTTTGGCGACCGAAACGGCTTGCATTTTCAGAGTAATAAAGTTACACAACATGAGAAGAAGTATTTGATGAATTGTTCTGTAAGGGTATATCGAAGGATAATTAAATTGAAGTATAGAGCAAGTCGTTATTTATCAATGTTTTCTTGTAATAGACCCATGTGTCTTTATATGAGTCAGACACACGTATCAAACCAGTGTAAATTTCAACTGAGTTCAGATATAGTTGTAGTAGTTTCAGATATTTTTCTCTTAAAAACAACATGAACTATTGAACAGTAATATTGCTTCAATCTACTGATTTCTGACAAATCCCCTTGGGTGAATATTTGGCAACAAATTATGACTTGGTACCAATAATAGATAAAAAATTCCCTTCTCCTTGCAGTTTAAGGCAAATACATTACCTACTCAGGGTCCGTAAAAGCCTTGAAGTCCGTAGAGAGGCTTGAATTCAAAAATAAAAATTCAAGGCCTTGAAAGTACTTTAATTTGAGGACTAGGGCTTGATTTTTGCAATGCTTTTACATTAACAATTTTCAAGTCGAAAATTATAGTGCTTTCATGGAAAAGCTGAGATATAATATTACATAATTTCAAAATTGCTAATGCAAACCTTTCCAAAAGTGGTCCTTCCGATTTTCTAAAACTTGACCTTCAAACTGAGTCAATAAAAAGTCCTTGAATTTCAACCTTTGGCATCTGTAGGAACCAACTGCTATATGGTAATATATTATTTTGATTGTTGTCTAGTACCATGACAACATTCATTACACTCAGCAGACAAAAATTAACACACAAGTAGACTTATTCATTACCGGCAATGACGCCAATTGCGTGACAACAGTAACAATGGCTATACGGCAGTCCTCTTAAGATAACTCTCCAGATGCGCGATATTGAAAGCCCGAGTTCACGCAGCTATGCGTCTAGTTTGTATATTACTTTGTGCAGTTGGATAATAATCCTAAGTGGACATGACTTTAAGGCTTCATCAGGTTGAGGCGCAAAATAATACCAGTCCCCCTTTTTTTTTTATTTCTAAGACGGAGCTTCTCAGAACCACACAAACATAAAAACACTGATACACTTTGCTATTCGTTCATCTCGTTTAACTATCTATCGCTATCTATTTTCTAATGAAACGGTTCACTGAATTAGGCCCTCAGGCCTGTACAATCAAAACGCTTAGTCGTCGCCAGTGTGTCTCTTGTCTTTTCTAGTCTCTTTTAAAGTGCTATAGACAATTAATTTCCCAGATTTGATCGTCTCCGACGACCAACCTGCACGGGGAAAAAAATGAACAAGGAATTTGCAGTTAAGATATAATCTGAGAAGTTTATGGAAAAGCTTCCTTCCCCCCCTGTCATGTCAGCGCATTGTCATAAGACGTAAAAATATAAATTAAACATCATCAGTTTAGCTTTTAGATCTACAAATAACATATGAATCGAGCACAAAATATCCCGCGATATTTGGAAAGTTGATTATTTTGTACTGTAAAAAAAAACCTGTTTAGATTTGTTCTCGGTTCACACGTTATTTGTACTCTACTTTGTGCAGTTGGATAATAATCAATAATCATTAGTAGACACACAAGGGGCCCATACAATCTGTTTGTGTAGCCGACCGTTGTTTTATAGTGAATGTACCAGATTTACCGTTTGCCTCACCTAGAGTGATATATTGCTGACTATGCACATAAATCATTGATAAATAAACGTTGACTTACTTTACCTGTGGTGCATAGTCGTCCTTTTGCCTCAAAAATGTATTTTTGAGCGATTTTCAATAAGTCTGATTTCGTCGTTAATGTAATGCATTTAAGAAAGACAAGGGTGGAGCCTTGTTTTGAAAGGGTTCAAGCGCCCGAGCGATTTTGACCCCGAAAATCGCATCGTTCTGCTTTCAAACTTCGCAGCATTAAGGTCAAAAGATGTACAATTATCCTCGTACCTTCCAATCGAAATTCCATCCAAACGGACCGGAGCTAGCCCTCGAAGAAAATCAAAATCCCACAGTATTTTAGCGTCTGGGATGCGTAGCAAGATTCTCATGTGCCAGCCAGAAACCGCCACGCTGATTGCCCTTTTCTGATTGGACGACGTTAAACGATGACCAATTAAAAATATCTAACGAGGGTGGGGAACCATTCAATTTTTTAATAATACACTAGTAAGCAGCACTTCTGCGAACGGTAGTTATAAAACTTCTTGTAGTTTCCTACGCGTTTCGTCTAACAGTCGTAGACTTCTTCAGGGAGTTTTGAACAATTTTTTTTTTTTTAAATTTTGTAATTTTTTAATTATACACTAGTGAGAAGCACCTCTGCGAACGGTAGTTGTAAAACTTCTTGTATTTTCCTACACGTTTCGTCTAACTGTCGTAGACTTCTTCAGGGAGTTTTACAAGTATGACTAAACGCCTGTATTTATAAGCCAAAGTTACAGGGGCCGATGACCGTAAAGGCTTGGCCGGACTTACGAACAGGAACAGGCGAAGTTGTGAAAAATTTGTGAAAAATTTAACACGTTGTAAGGCAAGGTGAGAAAAATATTTTGGGGGCCACGGTTTTAGCTAAAACCATGGCCCCCAAAAACTCCCTGATGAAGTCTACGACAGTTAGACGAAACGCGCAGGAAAATAAAAGAAAAATTACAACTACTGTTCGCAGAAGTGCCGCTCACTAGTCTATAATTAAAAAATTAAAAAATTGAAAAATTAAAAAATTGCTCAGTTTTTACTGTTTAGTAACAAGTTGAAAGAAACCGATTACAGCGTTTTGAAATTAACTGAAACAAATATAAATTGTGAGGGCCGATTGAGTCAATGAAATTGTTAATTGAGCCGTAAGTCCTAGTTCATGGACAGCCGCTCGGTGATGTTGGCGATTCTTTGCTTTAACGAGTAACTATACTATGGCAAAGTTTGATTTTTTTCCAAATTTCTTACTTCAGAAAATCTGTACCTAAAAAATTACGTGTTATTGGCGTTTAGGGACCCTTCAACTGTACGAGGAGAATCATGCATCTTTTGACCTTAATGCTGCGAAGTTTGAAAGCGGAGCGATGCGACTTTCGGGGTCAAAATCGCTCGGGCGCTTGAACCCTTTCAAAACAAGGCTTCCACCCTTGTCTTTCTTTAATGCATTACATTAACGACGAAATCAGACTTAATGAAAATCGCTTAAAAAAAACATTTTTGAGGCAAAAGGACGACTATGCACCACAGGTAAAGTAATTCAACGTTTATTTATCGATGATTTATGTGCATAGTCAGCAATGTATCACTCTACGTGAGGCAAACGGTAAATCTGGTACATTCACTATAAAACAACGGTCGGCTACACAAACAGATTGTATGGGCTCCCTGTGGTAGACATGATTTGAAGCTTCATTAGGCAGATATCAATTTTAGACAAACTGAGACAAAATATTACCTGCCCCTTTCTTTTATTTCTAAGATCAAGCTTCTCAGAGCCATAAAAACGTAAAGACATTGATACACTGTTATTTTTCATCTCCTTTAGCTATCAATCTCTACCTATTTTCCTTTGAAAATGCTCAAATTAAGGTCTTTACGCGTTTTCCAGTTTCAAATGACTATAAACAGCTAGTTCTCTCGATTCGTTTTTCTCTTTGAGTACCTGCAAAAGGAGAAAAGGCAAAGAATTTGCGGTAAAAATATTTCGAGACAAATTACAGAGAATCTTTTCTCCAAAGCGGATGGAGTTAATGAAGAGTTCTCCTCGATGTTACAGCTTTATTTTCGAACGATGTAAGAGGGTCTATTATAGGGGGTCGTAGATTCCGTAAACCGCCATAATTTGTTCCTTCAAATTCGCAAACCGCTTTGGTTTTTTTCTAAAAACCGACACCGCCCTACAAGTAGGACGATTATCCTCATAACCGATCTTTTAACAGCACGTGGCAAATTCTTTGCGATATGTTAGCTCAATAATCGTATTTGTCCTCACAAAGACAACAAGTTATTAAGAACAGAACAAAGTGTTATTATAAAACTCCATTCAATCACCAGCTAACAAAAAAGTTTTGACGTCTAATGGGCTGTTCACAAACACAAAGATTGCTCGAGATGTTTATAACGAATTACAAAAGTAAAAGCTTTCAGGGCTGGGTGTGTTGTCTGTTCTTATGTGGTCGTTCTAACATGGATTTTATAAAGTGTTCGTATTTGATAAAATGGGAAATTTAAACCACCACCAAACCAGCGTGTGGTATCTTATATGGTTAATTTTTTTTAATTCGAAAAGGAGCTGCATTGTCCAAAATGCCAGATGGACCATTTACTTTCATTCTATGAAAGTGATTAACCCATAATTATGAAAACTAGTACCCTTTCCACTCCTGGCACTGAAGTAAACGAAGAGGAGTTTTCTAAAGATAAATGTAATCGTTTGAGTCACGACGTGGTCACTGTGGATGTGGATCGCAAAGTTTCGACCGCATACTGCTAGTCTTCTTTAGGCGATGAGGTCGATTGAAGAAGACCAGCAGTTTGCAGTTGAAACGTCGCGATCCACATCCAAAGTGATCACATCGTGAGACTAACGATTACGTTTCTCACTTGAAAGTGTTATTTACCACAACGACTAATCAAAACCTATTGAACGATATAAAGAGAAATTTCTTTTTAGAAAATAAATACTCAGTGTAAGCAAAAAGGTGATGACAAGAAAGAAAAGTGTACACAGTGAAGGAATACTGTTTGTTACGCCATATTTCAGAGCTAACCTTGTAAAAATTCTCGGCAGATATACTTGTGGGAAGTGATATCTAGAGTGAAAGGGTCAAATATGGGGGCCCAAACTGGTCAAAATGAGGTTAATAATTATTTTCGTATTTTAAATAATTATATGTACCTGAAAAGATAATTTTTCGTGGTGGAAAATTTAATTATATGTAGTGTTCATTATAATTATTTTTATCTAATTGTTGTATTTATTTTTACGAGTGTGTCAATTATTTATTTCTCTTTGACAATTAATTAAGGCAAATCCCACAATGCAGTGCGCAGGATTAAAAGTCCCATCAGCCATTGCAAACCAGCTTATAGGCATTTCAAAATGGCGAACAGAAGGAGAGTGTTACGAGAGAGAAATGAAAGTGGATTTTCTAGTTTTCTGCAGAATTGAAAGGGGATATTGAAGATTTTTCTTAGCTCTGATATACAAATTACAAATGAAGAATTGGTTGAAGTTCGTCAGCAGTTGATTGAAGCTAATGGTACTTTGTCTTTGTTGCAACGTGACATCGAACGAGGCGACCCCAATCCCACAGGCCTTCCAGGAGAAACTCTGAAAGAACCGTTGACTAATTTAAGTAATGACATTGGGAGTATAGTTCTAATTCTTAGAGATGCGACAATGCAGTCGAATGAAAGTAACGAGGATAGTTATTCAGCCCCATTTGTTCCTCATGTTTCTGGACTCGGAAGGAAGAAATACGACATCACTAAAGAACAGCTTGAACACTTACGATCATTATTTTTTTCCTGGACACAGATAGCCAACATGCTTCAAGTTAGTATTTCTACAATTCAAAGAAGGCGCAGAGAGTTTGGACTTGGAGATGTATTTGAAGGATTTTCAAATATAACAGATGATGAGCTAGACCAAATATACTTAAGTATCACTGGCAACGCAAGTGAGGGCCCTGTTACTCCAAATATAGGCCGAAGGCGTTTTATTGGTGCACTACGAAGTAGAGGCCTACATGTCCAAAGGTGGCGAGTAACAGATTGCTTACACAGGTTAGACCCCGTAGGTACAAGTCTGAGATGGCGAATGACAATACATCGCAGAAAATACTGGGTACCAACTCCCAATAGTCTTTGGCACATTGACTCTGGTCATAAGCTTATTAGATATAAACTTGTAACTCATGTGTGTATAGATGGTAAAACAAGGCTGCTTATATATGTTTGCTGTTGCAATAACAATAAAGCAGACACAGTCTTGTCTTTGTTTGAAAAAGGGGTTGAACAATGGGGCCTTCCATCTCGTGTACGATCTGATTATGGAATGGAGAACTATTATGTTGGACAATACATGATTCAAAACCGAGGTGAAAGCAGAGGAAGTATAATAACAGGATCTTCAGTTCACAATTCAAGGGTGGAGAGAACTCATCGTGATATATATTCTGGGGTTCTGGCATTCTATTCAAGAATATTCGAAACAATGGAAGAAGAGGGACTTCTTAACATTCTTGATGATGTACATCTATTTTGTCTCCACTATGTATATCTAGCTAGAATAAATAAGTCATTGAAAGAATTTGTTGACCAAATGAACCACCATCCTGTTTCTACTGAGAAAAACCAGTCACCTTTACAGATGTGGGAGAGAGGGATGCTAGAAAATATGCATTCAGGGCACACAGCCTTATCACCTTCAGAGATTGATGAGTTTGGTTTGGATCCAGAAAATGGATATTTAGTGGAAGATGAAGACTATCAAGTGAATATTGTTCCGCCATCAGTAAATTTGTCAGATGGTCATCTTAATTGTTTGCCATGCCCCTTGCAAGATGACAATAACTGTGGTATAGACATTTACAACCATTGTGTTCAGTTTGTCTATTCTTTAATGAGCTCTAGCCCATAGCATACATTATTATAACATGGTTTTGACTCCTCACTTAATTTCTGTGGTGCAATCTTTAATTTTGTATAGTAAAATATCATGAATAAGAACATGTATTTAAACAGGTTCTTATAAGAAAGACATGGACGACAAACAATACTTGAAATTTCATGCAACTTTTCTCCACCCACCCAGCAAACATTTATTTAGTTATTCAATATAGCTTTGGACAATGTGAGTTCAATGGCTGACTTCATAGCGTTAACCTACAGAGCAGATGTTCTTTTACTTAGATATTTTAGGTTTGGTGGTTTTTGGGCTTCTGTGGTAAAGTCATCTTTTTTTGTTACCACAGGAAGCCCAAAACCAAAAGTATATAGTCTCAATCAATATTTAAGTTTATGTGTAATCATTAGTCCCATTTGTGAAATGGTTACCTTATAGAAAGGCATTATCAATCTATTCTCATAATCCATTCCCATGGACAAAAAAGAGGCAAAAGCAATCTCAAACAAATTTTATTTCTCCACAAAATAAAGTTTCAATTTTTAATGCATTAAGAATTGAAACAAAATAAAGGTTGTTAAAATACAGTGGATGCCAACATCACTTGGGTAATAAAAACCCAAACCTTCCAAATATTTTACAAGTTAGAAAACTGGAAGACAAACGTAAAACTAAATGTTATATTTTGATACACATTTTTTAGCATCCACTCTACTTAACTTGACCAATTATTTGTAGCAAGTCTTATGCCAACAATAACAACATTGAACTGTAACAAACATGCCAAAAGAGCTGTGATGTAAGTGATAATCATACATTACTTGTTTTGTGTTAATTTTTGTTGTATAAACCTCTATGCTCTCTACACATCAATGACACAAAAGTTTATATGTAGATTATGTAAAGACACTCTATCATTATTGAGCCAAATATACTTCTAAAAAGTCATTGACAAAACAACCAAAATTACTAGGTTAACTATGAACTGCAACAATAATAAATATGTAAATATGTTACTATAACACCAACTGCAACAATAATAAACAGTCCTTGCAAACACACTGGTAGGCATTTGAGCACTACTGAAATAACAGGACATACTTACATACTACCGAAATATGATTGGGAGAATGCAAGGTCATAAATTTCAAATAACTTCTCCTGACTTGGCAAAGGGTTGACACTTGAAGCCACAGGAATACTCAAAATGTTACTGCACGTGTGGGCTGTTGGTGTAAATCCATCTCCAAGATCAGTCTTTACAAACTCTATTGATGGATCCAATGCAAACCCAAGAATAGGCTCTTCAGCTGAACCTGTTACAAAAGTCAAAATATGGCTCAGCTGAAGTTTTTCATTTCCACATGACCTAAGACCACTAGCAACTTCTCTAAGAAACCTCACAAAAAGTTGATAAAGTTCTTTCTCATGTTTCAGAGCATTGCTTCCTTGCTCACTGTATTTTGGCTTAAGCAATCCCAGCAACTTTGGCACAGTAATTGGGTGTTGACTGTTTGGTCTCAAGAGATAGTGGAGCATAGGCAGCTTCTGTAGTGCTGACAGCATGCCTAGCTTTTCTAGCCCAGCTTGCACTTCAGCAATGCAAGGATTACTGCTTTGTGGACTAGATGTTAAGACATCATTTAGTATTTCCTCTTCAATAAATGCAGGCATGGGACCATTTTGTAGCAGGGTTAAAGCCAACATGATTCCAACATTAAAATAATCTTTAGCAAGATATCGTCGTAGTCCTCGGTCAAAATACTTTTCCTTGATTTCTCTGCATACTATTCTTAACCATTCTCTCCTTGGTCCTCCAAGATCTACGACATCTTCACCAGTAAATCCCACCTTGAATGTAAACCTGTAATTCTCTATAAACTCTAGTTCACTGAAAGTTGAAATAAGAGCTGTGTCCCTGTTTACATTAATAAAGTTGGTCTCTCCATCAGTAGGTTCTTCTACAGAAACTATATCCAGCTTTCTACCTTGAATGATATGTTCTTGTAAAAACCTTAATACCTCTACTGGTTCCAACAGATCTTGATTCTTGGCTGAGTCGATGATTGAGTCTATGTTAAAAGGACATTCAACTGGATTTGCCTGATAAGTATGCACTGGAACAGCATCTTGCTCTTTTGAAGCATTACTGATTTCTGGTTTTTCATCAGTAAGATCCACCTCTGCAATGCTTGCATTAGCAGTAGATGTTGTTATGTTAGCAGCTGGTGATGCACTTGCTGTTATAGCGCTTGTAGATGTTGCAGAGGGGTTCAAAGATTGAGTGCTATTGAGACTTGTAATACTTCTAGTGGTTGGAGATTCAAATGAGGATAATGAAAGAAAGTCATCATCGTCGTCGCTTGGCAAATCAGCTAGCAAGCGAATGTATATACCTCCAGATGGAGCAATGGACTTCAATAGTAGTTTTGAGTCTATTCTCTTTCCAAGTGGAATGTTTGGCTTTACTAAAGTACCTGAACAGTTTTTCATTATTTCAAAAGAAAATCCGTCCATGCTTGAGCCTTTTAAAAGATAAGATAACTCTTTTTCCAGTTGAACAGCCGTCCACTCACGAGAGAGTTCAAATCCACAAATAATCCTTCCAGACTTTTCAAGCTCAACTTTTTCCGATTTGCTCGGAATTCTATCTTTTCCATACTCTATAACAATAACATCTTTAGTTACAGTAGATGAGCCGTGTGGTCGCCCAGGATTGCGATTGGAATATGGTGTAGATCGACTGCGAAAAGCACGTGCTCTGTTTGTGCCTGTGTTGATCGAGCTTGCTGCTGTCCGTCCTGAAGTTGTTGGAAATCTTCTTTGCAGCTCTGACAAAGCGTTAGACGTTGTAGCCCGTCCTTGGACGATATTTGCAATTTTTGTTATGTTTTCAATTGCAGATTCTGCGATTTTTTTTATCTCTTCGTCCTTCTTGTCCTTCCGACCCTCTTCCGCCATTTTGAAAAGGTGGTATGCAATGGCTGATGGGACTTTTAATCCTGCGCACTGCATTGTGGGATTTGCCTTAATTAATTGTCAAAGAGAAATAAATAATTGACACACTCGTAAAAATAAATACAACAATTAGATAAAAATAATTATAATGAACACTACATATAATTAAATTTTCCACCACGAAAAATTATCTTTTCAAGTACATATAATTATTTAAAATACGAAAATAATTATTAACCTCATTTTGACCAGTTTGGGCCCCCATAGTCAAACGTCGGTCGCCATTTTTATTGAAGGGTTCAGTTTTGAGGGATCGTGAGCCAAGGAGATACGAGTTGTTTAAAGCTCTTAAAATAAGTCACCTTTTTCAACCTTTTTTCAACAGAACCGCCTCCAACCCACACCCCGCTACTGATTCATTCACGGACTACGTCTATTACCATTGGTCCAAACATCCTTTTATTCGCGGGGGTTACAGCTCTCCAACAGTTCATGCAAATGGCTTGCGCCACGAGCTTGGGCGTCCAGTGGAAGATCACTTGTTCTTTGCTGGTGAAGCCACGAGTGTGACGGCCTGTGCTACTGTTCACACTGCCATAGAAACAGGATTAAGGGCTGCTCGAGAAGTTTGCAGCATCGTCACTCGTGTTATCACAGAAAGTGTTATGCCAGAAAAATTACCCGTACTTGACTGTTAAATGATCTTACGTCCATAAAAGGGGAGGAAATTTTTTCCCCTTCTAACTTACTCTCTCAGTTGGAAAGTTCCGTATCTTGAAGCCTTTGAAATTGTCACCTTCGTATTGTTAAAATTCAAAAATGGCACGTACAACCACGTGCATGGAATGTTCTCTTATTTATGCAGTTTATAGAGCAATTTTCAATAGTCCTTTTTACAGTTGTGGGCTTGGTGGCCAAGCCTTTGAACAGGAGTGAGGCTAAGGGTGACCTTGTTATGATAGAGATGTTGCTGCTTTTCAAATGCAAATTTCTTTGTTATCATGCTAAGTAGATACAGGTCTCTATCACAACAGGTAGTCATTCTTAGCCTCACTCCTGTTCAAAGGCTTGGCCACCAAGCCCACAACTGCAAAAAGGACTATTGAATGTCGAAATTAATTTGTGCTCACCATCGCTCTGTGATTGGTCCAGAAAACTCTCAGTACCCTCATAACCAATCAGATGTAAAACCAAAACCGATCACGTGGTGGTGATTACTCGTACGTGCTTTTGGACACAACCTTAGCTGATAACAAAGACCACTGTTGTGGATGATAACTTTGTTTTGTTTTTGTTTTGTTTTTTTTGCCAATTAGCTCTTAAAGGTCTTCCTCATCATTTCAAGCTACGAGAATTGTGGTTATGAATAATCAAACTATTCTTCATTTGCAACCACGTGACAAAAATACGTTACGTCATCGAAGTCGGCCATGTTGGACGATATGCAAATCATAAATTTACAAGCGAACATGGCGTCTTCAAGTGATACATTGGTTTTTTCGGAATATTTTTATACTTTAGATGGTCCTACTAGGGAAAGGTACAAGCAAAAAGCTAACTTAGTGGGTTTTGACCCTTTTGATTCAAGAAAAAGTGATTTGAGCGAAGATTTAGGGCTAATTCCTGGCGTCGAATACCCTGATATAGTGAACTATTTGATCCTTCAAACATCGTGGGCAACCAATTCTGAGATGAAGGCTTACAAGTCTTTGGATGCCTTTAATTTCTTCATTTCTGGATGGGTGAATACACTGATGATGAAGGAAGTTACTGAAACTACAGTTGTCGTATTAACAAGGGTAAGTTAAGGTTTGACTAAGTTATTCTATAGCTTCGGTTGTACAACAACAAATTACTGGTAGTTTATTATTGTAGGTACGTATGTTAAAAATACTGCTTCTAATTATTTTCAGGTAAATCACTCTCAAAGAGCGAGTGAAAAGCCATTAAAAGCCTGGATATTGGCAGAATACTCAGGAAAGGTTATTACAGCACATTGTGACTGTATGTCTGGAAAAAGTGAGTGCTGTTCTCACGTTGCTGCTATATTGTTTGCTTCAGAAGCTGCGTGTCGAATGCATTCATCAACAACCTGCACCCAAACCAAAAGTCAATGGCTGATGCCAGGTTATGTTAAAGAAATACCTTATGCAGCTATAGAGGAAATCGATTTCACCTCAGCAAAGAAAAAACACTCACAACTCCTTGAAGACAAAAAAGTACCAACAGCTCTACGAAACAGTGACGAAGTAGTTCAAAGACCACTAACCATAACGAGTTATGAAGAACAATTGAACTTTTTTCAAAAGATTTCATTGTCCGACAGCAAGCCTGCCATCTTATCTCTAATATCCCCATACAATACCAAGTATATCCCTAAAGAAGCAGCTTTACCCCAACCATTGACCCACCTCTATGATGCAAATGCTACAGAACTAAACTATGATGAACTTCTTAGTAAGTGCATAGACATAAGCTTACAGATTTCAATAACAGATGAAGAAATAAAGGCTATTGAGGAGGGTACTAGAGAGCAGGCATCAACTAATGTATGGTACAAGCAGAGGGCAGGAAGGATAACAGCCTCAAACTTTAAATCTGCATGCCACACAAACATCAGCAGGCCCTCCCCAAGCCTTATTAAGAGAATTTGCTACCCAGAGTCTACTAAGTTTAGTAGTGCAGCAACAGCATGGGGCTGTAAAAATGAGACCAATGCCCGTAAGGCCTATTTAGAAAAAACGAACAGATGCCATGATGACTTTAGTATTTGTGATAGTGGACTGCAAATAAATAAGCAGTGGCCTCATATTGGAGCATCACCAGATGGATTGGTCAATTGCAAATGCTGTGGGGCAGGTGTTTGTGAAATTAAATGTCCGTACAGTGCTAAAGATCTCAGCCCAACTGATCCACATGTAATAAGTGACAAAAACTATTGTCTGCAGAATGACAGTGATAGCATCTATCTTAATAGAACACATGCATATTACTACCAAGTACAATGCCAAATGTTCATTTGCAATGTGGAATATTGTGATTTCATCGTATGGACACCACATGGACTTTATGTTGAAAGGATAATGCCAGATGTGGAGTTTTGGAGTGCTTCTGTTGCCAAGGTAACAGAATTCTTTAAAATAGGTATTCTACCTGAGATTGTTGGAAAGCTTTATACCCGTCCCTCACTACCCTCAACACTCGTAGCACCTAGTCCTGATGATGATAGCGCAGAGTGGTGCATCTGCCAGCGATATATTGAAGACAGCACTCTAGTTGGATGCGATAATGATGATTGTAAAGTTAAATGGTTTCACCTTCAGTGTCTAAGACTAAAGAATCCCCCAAAAGGTAGATGGCTGTGTATGGACTGTCAAAAATTGGACTAGATGCAATAGTCATATATTTTTCGTACCAAATTAAGGCAGAGAATTACAAGTACAAAACAGTGTTTACTATGTTCATGATATCACTAGTAATAGAAAGAAGTCATTCAATCCATACCCATTTACGTCAATTGGAATATTGAGTACTGCACTGTATATGTTCTGCCACATATAATAATAGAAAATTGACAGGGTGCTCACACCTAAGTACTAAATTGTGTTTACTAAATGGTGTTTAGTGATTTGCAAAGTTATAACCAATTTGTTTACATTGTTAAATCATGAAATAAACTGTTTATTTCACTGCTATATTGTTGTTAAAATATTGCTTTCTATTTACTGATATTTTTGAAAGGACTAGACCAACTATGTATTAAATACTTTGACTACTCAAAAGGCACAATTGAATCTGACAAGTTAGTCAGGGCACAACATAATTTTGCAATTCTATCAATGGATGCTTGCTTGCCACTTTTTGCTTTCAACAAGGTAATTGGCAGAATACTTTGTAAAATTGTATATTTACGCCGGGCAAGTCCGATCACTCTTTCCACATGTATCCGGACATTTGCTATTTTCCTGGTAGTTTCCACTTCAATGGCTGACAACTGTTTCTTTCCTCTGGTAAATGCTGGTATATGCAGTTTGGCTTGCTGTAAGGCAACACTATCTGCGATATCAAAACCTCTGTCTGCAAGCACAATGTCACCAGGAAGTAATTTCCTCAAGATTCCACAATTTTCTGTCAGGTATTTATCACTTACTCGACCACCCCATGCTTTAGATATAAATGATATAGAGCCTTGGGGAGTAATACCTATTAAAAATTTTACAGTGTTGTGGTGTTTATAATTTGACCATGTCATTGCTCGAGCAATCAAGCTAGATGGTCTTTCAATAAACACCTCAAAACAATCAATAATCACTGACACCTTGTTCCCGAAGTTTTTTTGAAAGACTGATGGCATTGTGGCTCTAAGTTGATCTCTGTCAGGCCAATGTATAAGAAAACCAAGACGGTCAGACAACACTTCACTCCAACGATCAAAAATGCGCCCTGCAGTGGAAGAGGCTATCTGAAATCTATAAGCCAGATCTTGTAGTGGGACATTAAGCCTTACTCTTATAAGAACAAGCAACAGCTCTTGAAATGGTGTCAATGCATTAGTACTCGTTGACTTGATATATGGTAGAACTAAATGATATACTTGAATTAACATAAAAAAGTTTGGAAGACCAGTGTAAAATTGGGTTTTCTCGTTGTTATTTTGAAATGTTTCCATGTTAAGCTGAGCATCAAGGAGCTTTTGCTTGAGCTCACAAAGCTCACACTGTAGGTTGCGAGTGTACTCGTCTTTATTGTGTAGGTCAATAATTGTCTCTGTGGTCTGCACAGATGCTTCTAGTGTAGCAACATGAAACTGACATCCCTTGTCTAAATCAGAGTCTTGACTAACATACTCTGTAATATTAAATAAGAAATGTTAGAATAAGAATTCATATACAGAAAATATTGACATCCAGTTATATACCCACTCCAACAAGCTATAGAAAAATGGTTTTTAAGAACAAATTCTACTGGAAATATTAATAGTGAACCATATTAATAACATATGACTTTAAATATAAATACCTTGGAGTGGAATATCATGAAAGTAGTTGTCAAAGTCGTGAGAGCTCGCTGAACTTGTGTCAGTTGACTCAGTTGTCACCTCAGACTTCTTCTTAGCCCGCTTGTTCTTGACCGGTTGGATCGATATTTTTGCCCTTTTCTCAGCTCTTGATCCTCGGGATGCGGCAGCAGCAGGGTCCTTTATGTTTGAATGTCCCATATTTACTGTAGGAGCCCAATCCACATTATTTTTATCGTAAAGATCCGATGGCTTTCCTAAACAAACACATGTGATTTGATGTTTACAGTGTTTCGCGCGAAATATTTTACCCGAGTTTTTTGTTACTTTAATAGCTAAACAAAGCCCAGAACTTCTACAGGAATATCTGACTTACCTGAAACAAAATGTGCGCTACAAACTCGGGTTGTTTCGGCTTTTTTCTCGGTCAGATCTTTGTCAGATCGGTGAATATTCTTGAACCATCGTTTCCTTCTTTCAGTGCTTAATCGTTCTGTTTCTTCACCATTATGACTTATAATTTTCGGAATTCGAAAAAAACTGTATTTTCCTTTGTCGCGAACATTGTTGTGGCCACAACCAACTACAGCACATAGAGTTGGCATGGCAAACTTAGATAACTTACATATTCACTACTGTGACCGTGCCCTAAAACACGCTTACATATCGTCCAACATGGCCGACTTCCGGTTTTCTTAATTATGCGTGACGTAACGTGCAAATGAAGAATGTAACCTTCTCTGAAATATTCGGCCCGTTAGATCTAGAACTTTTCCCACTCACACGATGCTGAAAGTTAGAAGTTTTAAAAAGAATATATTTTAGTACTCATTGGTATCTTTGCCACCTAGAAAGTTAGCTGTTTGTGATGGCGAATGTTTCAGTGAATGTCACTCGCAAGAAGCTGCAAATTTCACATAGTTCAAACTGTGAGTTAGTTTTTTCTTTCATATTTGAAATAGTTTCTTCTTCAAACCGACTACTTTTTCATAAACATGTATGTTAATTAAAAGAAGAAAAATGTAAATAATTATAAGCAGAGATCTCATAACTTATAAGAAATACTGGTGATGAGTTTTCATTCCTGAATGACGTTCGTAAATACAGCAGCATAATCTAAACTCCCGGAATTTCGATAATAACAATTCCAGACTAACAAGCTTCTTTCTTTTCTAAGATTTCAAGTGAAGGTAGAAAAAAGGCTCTCAAGACCTCACAAAAGAACAAGAAATACATGATTATCAAAAGAAGAACGAATAGAACGAACTGAAGGTCTTGAATTAAGTGCAACCTGAGAGGTTGTGTAGCGCGACACACGTCTCGACACCAAGTTTTGGCCTCGGGGGTTTTTCACAAAAGTATGTCAGTCAGAACTGTTTGTGAAACAAACGTCTACGCAGACACAGCAAATGCATGCCTAAGAAATTTTTTAAAATCCATTTTAATAAACATCAATCGAGCGAATATATTCTCTTGCATCGCGTTATTATTTTCCTCCCATAAAGTGCATTCCCTGATGCCACATGTTTCGCAGAGGGTACTAAAAACATAAAATGTCGGCGTTCAGTACAGGGATTTTGAAAGAATCAGTCACAGCTAGTTAAGTTTATTAGGTCATATAATTCTGGCGACATAAATAGGTAGATTTATGCATTAGGAAAAAAAATATGGCATTTTCAGAACCAGCCATGACTTGTGTCCAAGAAATACTTCCGTCTAAAGAGAGTACTTTTTAAAATCACACCCCGCCTGAGATCGAGGTTGACAACAGACAAGGATTTTATCAAACTTACAATTGAAAAGTTGAAGAGCCACTTACGATTGATATTTGTATAAAAGAAAATAAGGTAAAAAACTCGGGTTCCATCAATTCCATGCCACCACACAGTTGCACGACTTCTGCAAAAAAAAAAAAGAAAAAAAAAAAAAGAAAAAAACTTTGTTTCAGGAAATTTCCTGTACTTTTCGACAAAAGTTTTGCATGACGTAAACACAAGTCAAAGGAGAGTCCTGATGTGGCCAGATAATACGGCCTAAAAGATGGTAGAGAGAATCTAAACACATAAAGCAATCGGTGCAGTAATTAAATGGCTCTCGAACCATCCAGTAAACAGGTGAGCGCGTAAGATTTTTATTAATGGGTTGTGAAGGAATTGCTCTTGGGACCAATATAAATTAATTCATGGTTGGTGAGCGCGCAAGATTTTTATTCATGAGTTGTGAAGAATCGCAAACGAGCGAGCGAGTCTTCGAACGAGTGAGTTTGCGTCTCTTTGCAACGTACAAGTGAATAAAAATCGCACAAGCGAATTAACCATGAAGTTATTTGTTTATTAATAGCTGCAGTACTGAGGAGGCAGTAGCCACAAAAAGTACGGAAAAATATTTTCTTACAATTCTTCTGTAAATGCCTAAGCTTGATTCTTAAAGCAAAATTATTTTTGCAAAGGCTTCTCGTGCGATCAATTAGTTTCTACTCTTAGTTAGATTCAAGTGTTACATGGGACCCCTTGCCTACTGATATAGAGTGCTATTTTTATCCTGTCAAATATCATGAGTCTTAATCACCAACACAGGTTTATTATGAGTGGATGGCCTTCAGAGATTACAGCGTTTTTACTATACTTCATTCCTTTTTAATTTTTTTTTTATTTACCGTACAAAAGAACCAGTTATCTAGTTATCGCGTGATATTTGTTCTCGACTCGCGTGTATCATTCGTATCATTTACTTAGCGCAGCTGGATAATAAACCTGAAAACTTGATGCTTCATTAGGCCGACAACAATTGAAGCTTCCTTAGCTATAGGCCGACAACAATATACGACCAGCCCCTTTCTTTTATTTTTAAGAACCATACAAACATAAAAATACTGATACACCTTTTTATTTGTTCCTTTCGTTTAGCTATCCATATTAATCTATTTGTTATCGAAAATATTCTAATTAGGCTCTTTACCATACAACAAAAAAAGGTCAGTCGTCGCAAGTGTGATATGAGATATCAAGTCTCTTGTCAAAACACATTTCTGGCTTCAAACAGTTAAACAGTTAGTTCCCTTGATTCGTTCGTCCCAGAGGACCTGTACAAGGAAATGAACAGAAAAGTCAACGGATTTGTTGCAAAAATATAACGAGAGAAGTTTATAGACAAGTCCCAAAGCAGATAGAGTAATAGTAAAAAAATTCTTACTGAATAAATTTTCGAAGCGACCAAGACAACCTTTTTACTTAAAAAACATTTCATCGAGATTACAGAGGGTCTCAACGGGGTCAAAGCGTTTTTAAAGCTAGCCTTCTTGCGGCTTTCGATTGAGGACCCTGAGGATAGGGTTGAATGAACACAGCGCGAACACATTTTCGTTAGAAACCAAATGTATGCAATCTTTACATTGGACATAAAGTTTCTGAGAGCATATTTAACTGAGTACAAGAACAGATTTGGAGAAACATTTGATTGCACCATTCAACCCTCTAGAGAACGTCATTTTTACTCTTGACTGGACAGTGTTAGGAAGTAACATCGACACGTCGTCAAAAAATATTTTGCCCAAAGTTTCAAGGAGTTTTTTTTTGAGAATGTTTAATTAAAATGTATTCCAATAACGTATCTAACCAGTCGGGAAAAGGTTCATATTAAACAGCCAACCTTGGTTACTCAGCCATGATGTTCATCGTTTTCTGTGGGACGCTTTTTTCGGTTTGACGGAACTGTATGGTTTTCGTCACGGTTCTCCACTCTTCGTCTTGTTCTTCTTTCTTCATCTCTTATCAACTCCAGTCCCTTACTTGTTCACGCTGTTCGTTATTTTCTACTGGTTCTCTCTGTCGCCCAGCTCTATCACCTTTCATCAGGAAATACAGGATTGTCAACAGAAGAAAGAAAACGAATAGATTGAAAAATTCTTGAATTGTAAGCATGATGCGGAGAATGTTTCAGAGAACGGATCAGCATAAGCGAGACAAGCCGTAAAAACGCTAAAGTGTACTCTATGGATCCGACCCGCGGCACTAATAATTAATTATTAATTCTAAACTGTCGCCCTTATCCAACTGGTGCTTATCCAACTGGTAAGCTGCAAAGCAAACTTAATGCAGTTATTGGTGATAAATATGCGGTTAACTCAGTTCTAAGAGTTCCGCCAAAGTTTAGCGGAAATCTTTCCTGGGCAAAATTCATAGATGTTTGCTAGTAAAATTTTCAACACCGCTTTTTATAAAGTTTGAGTTAGTCTTTTTCCTTGTCTTAAGTGTCATCTTTATAAAATTTTGCCGTTGGCAACTGGACACCGTCCAAACCATGGCTGGAATGTTGGTCTGGTTTCTTTTGTAAAATAGAATTTTGTAGAATTTTGTTATGGTGGGTAAGACTTCCGGTCACCGTGGGAAAATTTAATAACCTTTTAATATGGTAATTTTTTTTATCCGTTTTGCCTTTTATGAAATTTCCTAAATTATTTAGATGTATTGCGTGATGGCAAACCCTTTGCACAACTAAAAATTTTTGAATAAAGGTTGAATAAAGGTAGGTTTTGAACTTTGATCTTTGTTTATCGTCCCAGTACTTTTGCCATTTCTGCATCTTACCGGAACCGAAAGAGTATAGCACTTTCTGTCCATGAGAAAGCGGAAAACCTGAATCACGTCTGTTGAATAATGTAGCTTTTTGTCGTTAGGTGTTAGTCTGCATTCAAACTCATGGTTCTACATAGACGAAGCTTCCTGAAGGGCCGACCCAGAAAGACCTGTAACTTAAAGGATAGGCGGAAAAGGGACTGGGCACCAAGCCAAAATGGTGGATACTAACATGGAACCTGAGAGATTATAAACTGAAAATGTTCTGATCATACTCTCTTGTGTGGAACTAAGTCTTACCTCCGATATAAGGCTAATATAAGTTGAGGTTGAGCATGATATTATGACTTATCCAAACCGAGGTTTGAGGTATCTGCCGAGTGTCGAAGGCGAATTCTGAGGAATTTAACTCCAAAGCATAACGAAGTTCAGCCTCAGCTCCAAACTTAAACTAGCGTGAGAGCAAGCCCTAGTTACGAGCCCTTCAATACGAGGTTTTCTTCGTCCACAAATAAGTTTTACACCTTGAGTAAAACTAAGTGAAGAGAGGTTGCATCGGGTCATGCGCAAGGGAATTTCTTGTGGCGTTAAAAGGCAAAAGGAAGTTGGAGAAGGAAGCCGTCAAGAGGAATTTCAAAAATTTCTTCGCGACCAGGTGTCCAAAACACCACCATCCTAATATGAAATTTACGGCTTACGTATCAGCGAAAAAAATAAACTTTAGGAATAAAAAGAGGCTATGTTATAAACTCGTTTAGTTGATTTCCTCTGTTCCTCGACTAATTTCAAATCTTCGACGGTCAAATCTATGGCATTTAAACACAGGTAGCCCAAGCTCACTCCTAGAAAAGCGGACGTGACTCTTACAGTGTTGAGCAACGTTTTATATTTATAAAGGTTTGTATGGGATGTTATCGGTTTGCCTTAAAAGAGAGAAAAAATGTCTTGTTTTGAAATAAAATGGACTTACCTTATTGCCTTGTTGATTTCTTTGTTGATTACCAGCGTCTCAGGCCATTTTGAAGCGTTTTCAGCGAGTTAGCGCTATGTTGGTGTTCAACTGCAGCATAAAACGTTGCGCAACACTGTAAGAGTCCCATCCGCTTTTCTAGTAGTGAGCTTGGGTTACCTGTGATTTAAATTTCCCTTGAAAGGGAATTGAAATTCTTTGTCTTTTCGCGCCACGATAACTTCCCGCCCGTGTGACCCCCTGTAAACCTTTCTTCACTTAGGGCCTACCGCACCAGCGACAAAATTGTTTATTGAGACAAATTTTCGTGGCATCACTAACACTTTACAAGTGCAGATGGTTAGTCGCGACTTGACAATTTTTTGTCCAAGCTGAAAAACTTTCAAACGTGCTGCCGACAAAACTTTTCCCCAGTAAGAGGCCGACCATTTAACTCTTGAGGAGGGGGAGGGTGGGGTGGGTGGGTGATTTCTGGTCATCAAGATTTTTCTTTTTTTTACCAGCAATCTGGTGGGCAGGTTATTTTATCCTTCTAAATGCTCTGCAGGATATCTCTTTCCCTCCTCATTTCTTTGCAGGAATTTGTTATTTCCCTCAAAAAAGGGTCATGTGCTTACATAAACAAAATGTATTTACATTTACATCGTGGTTATTGCAGTAATAACTCTAATATGGAGCTGCAAACCCTTTAAAATGTTGTAAGCTATACAAAATCATTATTGTATAGCTATGTTTTCGGAAAGTCATTCTCTACACTTATTTGCTGATTACGTAAAAAAAACTGATGCACCGCAGGAAAATGTGAGAACGTTTAGTTTCTTAATTAAAAAAAAAAAAAAGCAAACATGATACTCCCCTTGGAACTCGTCCCCGTGCCCTTCTCTAAATAAGCGTTGAATAGCCGCAACGTAACAATTTTCAGTACCGCAGTCATCCCCTCGAACGATTCGTGGTGTTCCTCCTATGCATCGAACAGTCTTTTTAAAGCACTTTGCTATAATACTTGAGTTGTTATTGGAATGATCTACCTCAAGCCACATGATGCGACGGCTAAAACCATCGATGGCACCGTAAATACAAAAACCCAAAAGGCTTAAGTTTATCATAGCTATCGATGTGCCAGAGGAAGTTTGGTCCGTTGGCCTGATATTTGCGTCTTATCAAGCGGTTCTTTGAGCGCTGCGTCTTTGTACACCATCAGGATCCAAAGTTTTCATTATAAGTCTCACTGTTTCTCTATCAGCAACGAGTCCATGAGAAGAACAAATTCTCTGGTGCATTATCCGATAGCCAATTGAGCTGCCGCTTCCCCATTGTAGTTCACTTTCGACTGCATCTACTATTTCATTTGGTGGACTTGGCTGATTCCTCTGCCGAGACCGCACGATCGTAGAATTCTTTTTAACTGCCTCATGCTGAGACAGATTCCATGGTACACAATAAGAAAGCAAAGAATTTCCGTATATTTTAAGCCCATCGAAAAATAAATTTCGATTGAACTATCGCGATCTCGAAATGTTCCCCTTCATTCTAAGAAAGTAGGGGCAACACACTGCACTTTGGTGAATGAAATACATAAAACAAACCCGATCGTTACTGCAATCAAAGCCATCGTTTACGTCACGTACTAGAATGTATGATTCAATAATGTCGTATTGAGCCTGAAGAAAGGTAAGAATTAAATCGACATTTAACAAAATTAAAAGGAAATAAAGTTTCTGTTCTCCAGTTTTATTTAATCTGAAGGTTTCCAGAACAATCGTAGCATTTTAACTTGCAAAAGATTGATAGAAGTCGATCAAATCCTTACCTTGCCCTTTGTCGTCTCGAATGAAAAACTATGCCACGTGTGCACAGTCTGTGCAGATCGCCTTGCGCAGTGACGCTCGACAGTTATAACTGTCGATCGACAGTTATAAGTGTCGATCGACACTTATAACTGTTGATCGACACTTATAACTGTCGATCGACACTTATGACTGTTGATCGACACTTATAACTGTCGATCGACACTTATAAGTGTCGATCGACAGTTATAAGTGTCGATCGACAATCTTAAGTGTCGACTTGCACTTGCTAGACTAAGAGCAGTCCCTCGTTTCTGGTGAAGTCCGTCGCGTGAGTCAAACATCTGTTCATACAAAAGCACTTCAAAAAAGAGCTTTCGCTTATTATTGATGCAAATATATCGTTAGACCTCTTTTGTGAATCGTTTTGTCTAAACGCGCTCATCCGGTCGAAAACTGCAGTAGGTTTTTGGCCGAGTGAGCGCGTTTGTCATAAGACACGTTCAGGAAATATATGTCATTTTAATATTCAGTTTACCTGTCGCGCTTGGTGCAGGCCCGTTCTTGAAGCATTCTCCGTATCATGCTCACTATTCAAGACTTTTTCAGTTTATTCGTTAACATTCTTCTGTTTATGATCCTTTATTTCCTGATGCAAGGTCATCGAGCTGTGCAACAGAGGGAACCGGTAGAAAATTACGAGGAGCGTGAACAAGCGAGGAGACTGGAGCAGTTGAACTGGAATGGGGAGAGAAGAAGACGAAGAGAGGAGAACGAAAACCATACCGTTCCGCCAAACAGAAATCATCCAACAGAGAATGATGAACGCCAGGACTGAGACTCAGGGTAGGCTGTTAAAGAAAATATTTCTGCGTCAGTTGGATACGTTACTAAAATACAAAAAAAAATCTAAGTACTCAGTTATAAAAACTGTTCGTAAAACAATTTTGACGACGTTTAGATGTTGCTTCACTTCAGTGTTAAGAGAAAAATGACGTTCTAGAGTTGAATTGTGCAATCAAATGTTTCTCTATATCTCTTTTCATATGCAGTTAGATGAGCTGTCCGAAATTGAATTGAATTTAAGGATCGTATGCATTTCTTAATCAAAATTTGTTTTCAGCTCCCTCTTTTCTGTAAAATCTCGAAATGTTTTTAGGTTATAAGGCTTTCTAGGTCGCTCTGGAGGAAAGCTTCTCTATAAACTTGTCTCGAAATATTTTTACCGCAAATTCCTTGACTTTTCCGTTCATTATCCCTTTGCAGGTCCTCGTAGAGACAGACGAATCGAAAGAACTAACCGCTATTTATATTTTGACGGCGGAAAACGTAACTTGACAGAGACGTGATATCTCAAATCACTCTTGCGACGACTGAGATTTTTTGTTGTAGGGTGAGGAGCCTAATTTGGACATTTTCGAAAGAAAGTAGATATAGATGGATAGCTAAACGAGATGAACAAATAACGAAGGGTATCAGCATTATAATGTTTGCATGGTTATGAGGAGCTTTAATTTCAAAATAAAAGAAAGGGGCCGGTAGTGTTTTGTGCCTCAATTTCTCTAAAAATTGCCTTCATGATGAAGCTCCAAAGTCATGTTGATTAAGATTATTATACAGCTGCACTAATAAGAGTACAATTAACGCAATAATCGTGTACAAATACGTCACGTAATATTGGCAGGGGACAACTGGTTATTTTCTTCAGTAAGAAAAAAATAAAAAAAAAAAACCAAAAATTGATCAAACACGCCGCTGAAAGTCATCCACTTAAAATACTTCTGTAAACAAGGTAAACAAGAAAAATTAACACTCACTATTGGTCAAAGGGTACCATGGAGTGTCTGTAGGGTAGGTAATGTCCGTATATAATGTTTGTTTTGTCTGTAATGATTTCTTTCATTTAATAGTTGTGAGCGCAATCGTTTATTACCATACTTGAAATATTATTGATCAAGCGTGTAATCAATTAATGCATCTGTCAAGAGGCGTTTGTGGACTAAGTGATGATTTAAAAATTAAGAGAACTCGCCGTAACAAAAGGCACTGATATATTATTCCTTGAAAAAAGAGAACGATGTGCAATCAAACGAGTCACATGATGGTCAACGATTTAAATTTTAAATCAGGAGTAACGCACTAAGTGAAAAGTCACGCACGTCGTTTAAATCTTACAACGTTCAAGAACCTTTTCGGGTCATGCCAAAAACCATAAAATATCAGTCACTGAAGTACCAGTGAGATGCTTTCAGTTCTCATCTCCTCATCGTTCAGAGTTTTTATTATGGTAGCACAGGCAGCCCAAGTTCGAAAAATGAGACTCCTTAAACAGGCAAATATGTTTACGCTGTGTTCATCAGTTCGATCTGCCCTCCATTTAGAACGTCGAGAGCACAATGATTTATTATTGATCAAGCGTGCAATCACGGCTGAGGTTCCGTCTTTAAGTTTGTTTGCGGCAGTTCAGTATGGACCGAAACAAGTTAAGTTTTCGAAGTACAATAAACTCACGTGTCTTCCTTTGCTTTTGATCGTCTTTTGCAACATTTGCAACTCCATATATTTGAACTGAGGTTAAAGAAACGCATATGAGAACGATCTTCGCAGCGAGGAGCACTATTTCAGCGATAGTGAAATGAAGATCTGAAAATAATTCAGGCCTGTACGGGATTGGAACCCATGACCTCTGCGATGCTGGCGCAGTGCTCTACCAACAATCTTCGCGTTTCTTTAACCGCTGTTCAAGTATATGATTAAAATATGTTCTTAGCATTTAGCTCATCATCTCACGGGTGTTTTACGAATCACCATCATGACCGGCTCCCAGTTGGCTCGTTAGCTCAGTTGGTACACTTTGTCAGTTATATTTTGAAAAGTGAAGCAACATCTGCCTGGGAGCAACTCGTCTAGCGCGCAGGAAATTGTAGGTCGCTTTGAAAACTAATTGAGTTTAGTTGTTATATTTCTTCTTTCCTAGGTTTTTGTAGGAATTCTTTTGACTTCCAGCTCTTTTCTCCTGTGCAGTTCATCGGAGGCGAATAAATCAAGACGAAATCCATCGATCAAAACTTTTGTGATATTTGGAAACTGGAAAACGGGTAGAGCCGTATGGAATGTTTTGTCTTGCTTCGACCTAATCATAGAAATATGCATATGGAAGGCGTCACACCGAGATGGAAAAATAACAGAGCTTTCAGGATAATCTTTTGTGAAGTCCTGAGAACCTTTTTGTTTATCTTCACAAGAAATCTTAGAAAAGAGATAGGCTTGAAGTCTTAAATCTCTTAATTCGTCTGAATTTTTATCGTAGGAATGGAGTTTTAGATTATGCCGGTATATTTGAATGTACCAGAAATCGCACGTCAATAAGAAATGAATGTGTCCGGGATGTATTTCTTTTAAGTTACGATATCTTTATACTTCATTGTTTACATTTTCCTCATTCAATTGACATAGATAATTTTATGGAAAAGTGGTCAATTTTAGGGGGAAATTATTTTAAATGTTTAATAAAGACTCAAAGTTTGAATTTTCTGAAATTTGCCGCTTGTGCGAGTGAAATTTCAGGAGTAAAATATTCGCCATCACAAACGGCCAACTTTCTGGGTGGCAAAAGTGCCAACGAACACTGACATATCAATCTAGCTGATAAAACCAAGTTACTTTGCTACCCCCACCGACGTAGCACCACAGTTTCTAAAGAAAATTACCCCCTTTATTCCTTTATCTCATCTACCCTTCAATATTGAGGTTTGATTGGCCAAAACAACATGTTTAATCCCGGATGTTTTGACAGGTGAATTAGCCTTCTACAGCTTTGACAAAGGGCTAACGCTCGAAACGTCAACTTTTGAACTCTCTACGGTGGCCAATTTACATTATCAACCTTGTTACCCCCACCTTGTACGTAGCACCACAGCTTCTTTAATAACTTACCCCCTTTATTCTTTTATCTAATCTACCCTTCCGCACCCAGGATAAAAGATGTTTATTTGGTCTATCAAACTTCAATGTTTTGACAGGCGTTCTTTCTTCTCACTTTTTCCTGAGCCAGTTGATCTACCAATTCGTCCCTTGAGAGGAACTGTTTGCTGCATTTGGAAGGGATGACCTGCCTGTCAGCAATTCGTTTTTGACCATGGCCATCTGTTGACAGTACTGAGCCTACCGCAATTTTGGCATTGACGAGCAGCCCTTGATCGGTGCATATTACTTGACAATGATTGGAAAACACTC
Organism: Stylophora pistillata; assembly: GCF_964205215.1. NCBI lineage: Eukaryota > Metazoa > Cnidaria > Anthozoa > Scleractinia > Pocilloporidae > Stylophora > Stylophora pistillata. Next base: position 8,749,417 of record NC_142524.1, on the reverse strand, counting down.
TTGTTTCTTGTTCCTTGGAGCAATCGATAAGTTCCCGAAACTGGCCTGTTGTGTATGGGGATAAGGTAGCAACTGCTTCGCCCTTTTCCAGAACAAATCCAAGGCAGATGCCGGAGTAGGTTATCCAACCACTGCAATATACGGGAGATTTGATATGGAAATGGGTAGTTGTGTCGCCAGATTTTTGAGAACAGTCCCTAAATCAACAACAGACCCATTGGATCTGATTGTGCAACTTGCCTGTGATGAGGGTGACAGTTCCATCTTCATCTCCAGGGTCAGACGCTGATCGTTAAAGTCCATTCTTTCACTTTTAGAAAAAATATGCTGTCCTGGGGCGACACATTCCCCTGTACAGGTTTGGGGAAGTGAAGTTTCTCCCAAAGTGAAACCAAACGATCTAGTGATCCCTTCTTCGGTCCTCTTGATATTCAAGTACGCAACTTTTCGATCGTTTCGTGGTCCACGTTTCACACGCTTGACTTTTTCACCCCAGATATCCGCTATGATAATGCCCATCATAATTTTCGATAACGAACTCAACGATTCGCTATTCTCTTTGTCAGCCACGCTGTGGCTGATCACATCCTTAGCAAAAGTGACGCTTCCTTCAGCATATCCATAGTTTGAAAGGAACCTGTTACCGAAAAAAAAGCGTAATATGTTTTAAACTGAATTCTACATAAGATACAATGAAATATATGAAGTTCATAAATTCGGAACTGCGGTATTAGATACGTATGATGCACGATCCTCGCAGTAGATAGTGCTATTTAAGCAATAGCGAAAATCAGACCTGAAAAAAATCAGGCCTGTACGCTTAAATAGCGCTATCTACTGCGAGGATCGTGCATCATACGTATCTGATACCGCAGTTCCGAATATATGAACTTCATATATTTCATTGTATGTTATTTATCACTTTCACGGGTTTATTACGAATCAACTTAACGGCCTGCTCCCAGTTGGCTTGTTAGCTCAATTGGTAGAGCGCTGCACTAGTATCGCAGAGGTCAGTGGTTCGAATCCCATACAGGCCTGATTTTTTTTCAGGTCTGATTTTCGCTATTGCTTAAATATCGCTATCTACTGCGAGGATCGTGCATCATACGTATCTTATACCGCAGTTCCGAATATATGAACTTCATATATTTCATTGTATGTTATTTATCACTTTCACGGGTTTATTACGAATCAACTTAACGGCCTGCTCCCAGTTGGCTTGTTAGCTCAATTGGTAGAGCGCTGCACTAGTATCGCAGAGGTCAGTGGTTCGAATCCCGTACAGGCCTGATTTTTTCAGGTCTGATTTTCGCTATTGCTTAAATAGCGCTATCTACTGCGAGGATCGTGCATCATACGTGTGAATTCTACATATCGAAATAAACTCCACATTTAGATGTCCAGTACTTACGGTGGCTTGTAGGGGCCATCAGAAGTATCCGCAACTTTGTTTTGACTGTGAATAACTGTCGATCGACTGTTATAAGTGTCGATGGACACTTATAACTCTCGATGGACACTTATAACTGTCGATCGACACTTATGACTGTCGATCCACACTTATGATTGTCGATCGACACTTATAACTGTCGATCGACACTTATAACTGCCGATCGACACTGTCGATCGACACTTATGACTGTCCGTTGCAATTGGCGCGTTAGGACAGACGCCGTCAGCGCCTCAGTCAAAACACTTGTTCAATGACACGCTTAGGCTACTGAACGCCAAACTTGTATCTGCAATTTCAAGACGTTTTCAGTCTACTCATTGACATTCTTCTGTTAATGATCTTGATGGAAAGTGGCAGAACTGTGCAGCAGAAGGAATCGGTAGAAAATGAGCATCGTGAACAAGTGAGGAGACCGGAGTTGAACAGTAACGGGGAGACAAGAAGACACATATAGAGCCATTAGAGCAAAACGAAAACCATCCGCGCGAAACAGAAATTATCCAAAAGTTAAATGATGAACATAAGGGCTAAGCATTTCGGGTAAGGTGTTTAAGTGAAATTTTCTGTATCTGTTGGATAAGCCTTCAAAAATTGAATTGAATAAGATCGTTTACATCCTTTACTCTAGTGTTTCGCTTCACTTGTGCTCCGCAGCCACCACTTATTTGAGCAAGATTGGCAAAATGTTGCTAAGTTAACAGGTTCTCAACAATTGCGGACAAAACATTTAAAATAAATGTATCATACTCTTCCAGCCTCTCTACTAAATTTACTCTAGTAAATTTAATATGTTATTTTCCTGGGAAATATATCTATGTTACTTTTGGGTGAAAAGGATGAAGAGTCAATGACAAGGCAGGATTACGGTGGCCTATAGAGGACATGTC